>NC_072736.1:89633289-89933289 GCF_026930045.1 Uloborus diversus | reverse complement strand
CTGCCGCCCCTCAGAAAAAAACAAGAAATTTATCAAGAAAGATATTTGAAAGTGTTTGAAAGAAAGCAGAAAGTTTTGTATAAAAGTAATTTTAATGTGGTAGTGACACTAAAGTCGTACTGTTCGAATATTTTCTTTTTGCTTGCAGTAACAGATTAAAACCATAATTTTCTTATTTGAAAAAGATGTTTGTTTTTTCCATATCAAAAGGATCAATTTGCTGCCCCGCGAAAAATGCCGCCAGGTGCGGAATGCCCCCTCTGCCCCTCCCTAGCTATGCCACTCACTACATGTCCAGTTTGTCAACTTGAAGTGACACGTTTCATCTCTCCCTCCATTTGTGGGCCAGACAGTGTTTGCACCTTGCTTTCACTCTGTCCCTCCCCTCCCCCTCTCCCCGACTGAGGCTGGGTTGGTATTATCCTCCATTATTTCTTGTTTTAGGGCTGGCTGCTGCCTACTTTTTGTTCTGTAACTCTGTTGGTTTTGAACGTCTGATCACTCCCTACCAACCATGTTTCAAAAGCATTTTACACTTATTTTTCTGAGGCTAAATGTCCGTTGTCAAATGGTCCAAGGCACACAATAAAAAGGCATTGATAGGAGGTAAGGCACGTGATTTACATGGTATGTTACCCCCCCCCCTCCCCCCCCCCAAAAAAAAAAAATTCATGGGGAAGAATTTCACACATTTTACTCATGACCTCGGACCGTCTGAGGGTTAAACTGAAAAGAAAACAAGGTTGCACTTCAAATTACTGTAGCAGCAAATTTTGAACTTCCAGAAATAGAAGTTTTTACGTATGAAGTATTCAAGAAAAGCAGGCATAAAAGCATGAGAAACTAATTGAGATTGCTGGGAAATTGAAAAAAATTTAAGACATGCAGTTTTTTGAGATGGGTTCGACTGTATAATTATTTTAATAAAAAAAAATTGGCATCTTAAAAAAATTATTAAATTTCTTGAATTTCCTCCTCTTTAAAAAAATATTTTTTGCATTTCTGTACCTCAAAGCCAGACTAATGTAAGTCACACTCTTACTACTTTGCAGGAGATCAGAAAAAAAAGTTTGGTTTGGATGCATGCAAGCGTTGGGACTAGCATGCTTTCAACACTGATACATAATTCAATTTTTTTATTCAATCAAATGATAATGGCTCAATGCGGAATAAGGTTCTATATGTATATAATTCAGAAATTACCTAAAAATTGATTTTTCTAGTTAAAAGTTAAACTAAAAGTAGACGTAGAAAGTAGTTCATGCATCTTAGAAAGACCAACCAATATTTGTTTAATACATCTTTTTTTTTTGTCTAATAGGTTCAGTAATGGTCTTAAAACATAGCACTTAAAAAAAGAAATTGCGAATCAGTTACCTTGGGTGATTACATTTTATTTGTTTATTAATTATTATTTTTTTACTATTCCAGCAAGAAATAAATTTCTTACCTTAATTATGATTAACATTGCACTAGAAAATTGCCCGCCAAGGTATGATGGGTGAAAATTGCTATTACTTTGAACGAAGCAATTGCCTGTTCCGTGATACTTTTATAGTTGAAATTGTAACCCTAACTCCAGTGGATTAACCCTAAACTCCAGTAGATAGCGTACATTGTTGACCACTTTTTCGTTTCTTCATTCTCCTAAAATGAATCTCGCCAGTAAAATGGTTTAGTGACTGGATCCAGTTCAGACTTATCAAAATTAGGCATTTTCTGGGATGTCAAACATTACCAAAAAATATCAAATTATCATGCTATGGCGAGAGATTCATTGTTGATGATGTCCAGAGTGTTACTTTATCAGTAGACTGGCTGTTATATATATATATATATATATATATATATATATATATATATATATATATATATATATATATATAAGTATTTTTTGTTGAATTTATAGTGCAAATGATGCTTGACTTTGTGTGAATGATAAAACTTGTTTTAAAGCTAGAATATTTGATACAATATGCAAAAGTTCAAATTTATTGAAAATGACTATTTTATTTAGCATTCAACTTAAAATCTGTAGCATATTTCAATTTTTTTGGCATAAATCCTTTTCTGCATCCTTGTTACTTTTTAATCCTTTACTACAGTAAAAGACCGTTATAACGCAATTCTCTATAAACTGCACTACTTTTCAGAAGTAAACAATAAGTTTTGAATTTTTAAAAAATCCCCCTGTTTTGCTTTGCAAAAATAAAAATTGTTAGGCAAATTAAATTTTGAAAGTTTTTCATGCTTCTATCTTATTTCAAAGCTTTTAAATTGAAAATAGTATAATTTAGTACTTATAGTAAACAGAAAATACCAGATGGCTCTTGAAAATGCAGCTGTTATGCAAACCATGAAACTAGCAGAAGTGCAGGGTTTTGATTGTGAAACATATTTATTTGTGAATAACTAATTGTAATATTGGTGCTTTAATACTCATTGCAGATAAAACTCATTCTGAAGTGCTAATATATAGATATATTCTGAATATTTGTTTCAAAATTAGTGAAATGATCTATATAACGCAAAAACCTGTTTAATGCAAAAGCTCTGGCATAGGCGGATTTAGGCCGAAAGTTTTGGGGGTGCAACAATAACGGGATCTGGAGGGGGGGGGGGTATTCCCGGAATAACAAGGCAGTGGCGAAATCAGAAAGAAATTTTAGGTCGGAACGCACTTTTAAGTCTAAAAAACGCGATGCAAACCATATTTAGTAATATTAGGGGATTGGCAATTCTTAGCATTTCAAACTGCACAAAATCTTCAACGAAAGTCGATGTTGTTGGAAGCAATGGGTGAATCCAGCTTCTGGTTTGGAAGGGCATTCACGCCCCAGAAAAAAATTGCAATAGTAGTTTGTAAAACGCAGTTTTACAGTTCTTGGTGATATTTTAGGGGCAAGAAAGGTACGTGGGGCTCCAAGGCTTTTTGTAGAAATTTAAATCTTATAAATGTGATTATAGTCCATATTTATAGTTTGGGTTAGGAATGATACTTATGGATTGTCTCCAATCGATTTTTTGAAAAACAGATAGAAATACGTCCCCCCTCCCCCCACAAACTACCTCTTTAATTTTTCATAATTGAAGTTCCAAAAACACTATGGTGAACAAGTTTTGATGCTGTTACCGGACGAGGTGTTCTGGAGCTCTCCCCTGGAAAATTTTCGAAATTGAAGTCCTAAAAATGAAGTTCTTATGCAATACTCCATGGTATTAAAAAAAGGATTCTCCCACTAAATATTACGAAATAGTAGTTTTCAAAACCAAAATATTAACAATCTTTTGATAATATTAGAGAAAGGGGGTCGGAGGCCATTGTTCGAATATTTTCCAAAATTAAAATCTTAAACACATGTGTAAGACCATATTTGGTAACGTTAGGGACACTGCAGTTTTTCAAAACTGAAGCTCCAAAAAGGCAATAGGCAATTTTAAATAATTTTCAATGCTTTTAGGTGATTAGAGGATCTTTCTTGGAAATTTTGCGAAAGTGAAGCCCAACAAACGAAATTTGAGATGCTCTGTATTAACTTTGGCTGCAGAGAGGCTTCAGGGAAGAAAAATTTTGAGGACAACTGGAAAAAATGAAAACGAAATAGAAAAAATGAAAACGAAATTTAAAAAAAAAAGGAAAAAAAAGGGAGGAGATATGAAAGAAAGAGGATTGTGCGAGGAAAGGGGGGAGAGCACACAATTCGTTTTAAGATTTTTTCCCCAACATTCTTTTTTTTTTCTTCAAGTAACTGCGTTTTCCCAAAATAAGATCTTTTCTTCCATTCAATAATAAAGAATATTTTTTTAAAAACATCATTTCAGCATTTTGTGGGGAGGGTCACCGGTCTTGTGCCCCCTCCCCCTGGATGCAGCATGGCAGGCAGAGCTTGATTACTGAACAGGCCAACTAGGCCGTGGCCTAGGTCCCTCAAATGGCTAAAATTGTTTCAGCAAATGGCTAAAGTTATGAAGTTTAAATACAGGGGGCCCCCAAAATGTATTTGACCTAGGGCCCCTCGATGTCTTAATCGGGCCCTGACTGCAGCAAAATGTCCAAGAGTCCTCCTTCGAACATTTTTGAAAATTTACCTTAAAAATGTTGGTTTTTAGTTGATTTCGGAATAGATTTCATTTGATAAATATTGTTGCAACAGTCATGTTTTTTTTTTTTGGACTTTATTAGCCGTAGTTGTTTCAAAATAGAAGAATTGGTATTGATATACGAATTAATACCCAATTACAGAATAGGCAATTATTCTAGTATAAAATAACACAACACTGAAGAATAAATTGTTTGAGAAGTTTCTTTATTTGCATGAAATTATTTATTAGGTTTTTTTCCCAAATGGATAAAATTACTTTAATTCTTAATATGAAAACACAGTTATGTTTTTCTTGCACTAGTGAAGTGTGGTGATACACTGGATTCAAGTAAATTTACTAGTATAGCAGCTATGAATTTTTTTCCCCCAACTGCTCTTCTGGGTGAAATATACTAAATCTTTTTTTTTTTTTTTTTTGAAAATCTAACCAAAATTTTGGGGGTGCGGTGCACCCCCTGGCACCCCCGTAAATCCGCCTATGAGCTCTGGTTCCAAGGTGTGCATTATAATGGTTTTCTACTGTATTATTGTTATTATTTATTTATTTTGTAGTCTATATTCCTCTCTTTGGTCTTCTTTATTAATATGCAAGTTCAGCATTTGCAATTTTTTAGAAATTCTGCCTCATGATTGTAACAGACAATCATGAAATTACATGGTAGAGAATCATAAAATGCTGAAATAATAATAACAATTACCTTATCAAACTAGGCTTAATTAGTTTGTTCACTAATTCAACAATAAAGATTCACCAAAATTTAATTTACATTTTTTATCCTTTTATGAAAGATCTACTTTGGTGCCCTTGATTTTTTAAAGAAATTCCTTTATTATTTTCTTAACATTTAATCTCTGTACTGTTAATAGAAAATTTTAGTGAAAAAATTATTTCTAATTATCAGAGCATTTTTTCACGCAATATCGGACTTATAAACCGAGTATCAAAAAACCTAAAATATGCTTCACTTCAATGTTCTATTAGTTAAGTCTCAATGAAAGTCTAAAACGTCATTTTAAAGTCTCCTGAAAGGTATTTTATGAAGAATTTCACGTGTATATATTTTTAGGAGGTGTTGTGAATAAAAATTAACACAATTTACTGCTCTTAATCCACAGCCTGTGATTTTAATAGCCAAATGTTATAAAAAGTAATGTATTATTTTATGGAAAAATAGTGATTTTACATATGCAGCTTAAAAATTTAGTGTTAATAACTTATACTTGACTGTGATTTTTTTGTCATTTTATTGTTCTTTAGCATTTAAAATCATTCAACTAATTTTTAATGACTGTATTCATCTTCCTGTCTTGTCTGTCAGAACAAGAAATTCTGTAACATTTCCGGTGTAAAAATTGTTCAAATAAATTGATCATATAATTATGAGACAATTTTCATCTCTTGTGTGAGTAATTTGAGTTTTGTTTAATGTTTATCTCATTCTAAATGAAAAGTGATAGAGCAGGAGCTTGTTAATGCCAGACCCATATGTCATGGTATCAAGGCCCAAAATTTTTCTGCGTAGGCACATCACAGCAGATAAAAAAGATTTGCTATTATTTAAGCTGAGTTACACTGACTTTGACAGGAAACAGGTATCGAAAGTTGCATCAAAAACTGAGTCATTCTGGATCAAGTGACCTCGTCCTCTCCACCCTACCATCTCTGATTTGAGCAAAATTTTATGCAGGTGCAGACATGCCTGTAAAACTAACCTATACAAATTTTCAGCTTCCAGGACCCAAATCTTGAGGATCAATAAAAAAGGGCTCCAAAATGGAGGATAAGCTTTGTCAAACGAATTGTCATGTTCAGTCAGGTCCCCCATTGGAGGCCATTTTGGAGCTCACTTTTTTTCTTTCTTTTTTGGCTATCCTAGACCCTTATGATTTGTGTCTTGGAAGCTGAAAATTTGCATAGGTTAGTTTTGAAGACATGTCTGCACCTTTCTAAAATGTCCGCCAAATCGGAGATGACTGGATAGGGACCACCAGGTCACGTGACATGGAATGAATCTATGATATTTAGTTTTTGCAGCAATTTTACGCACCTTTGCTACCTATTTTTTGCCAAAGCCAGCGTGACTCAGCTTAAATACTAGCGAACCTTTCTTACCTGCTGTGATGTCCTTGCGCGGAAAATTTTTGGGTCTGGCACTCATGGACTCTTGGACTATGGTGTTCAAAGGATTTTTAATTTTTTTTTCATTGTGTTGAAGCTAACACTTAGACCAGCAGTTCCCGAAGTGTTTTCAGCAGAACCCTTGGGTTTCGCCGAAGAATGAGAAGGGTTCTGCCACAATTTTCGTAAATTTATCATCTTCCATGTTAATTTCAGAAAAAGAGAAACTTGCAGGGATAAAAAATGCAGTTTAAATTGAAGTAGTAGGCATCATTTTATCATCGTTATCCCAGAATTAAAGAAAAAAACTCTGATTTAAAGAAAGTTCTTGATGAAGCTTCAGAGGTAGCTAATTTTTTCAAGACTTGTTGCCTCCAGTCAACACTATTGAGCAAGATTTATGAAGAGAAGTGTAATCATCACAAATAGGGATTGCAATACCAGACCAAAAATTCAATACCAGTATCCGGTATTTTTAAAACGTAATACCGGTATTAGAAATTTCTTAGAAAATGATCGAAAACTTATTGTTTCGTTGCCACACTTCATAATTTTGTGCAAAAAGTGTATTTATTAATCAAAGGTATTGTAAACAAATATAAAATGAAGGAATAAATGTTGTAATTAAAAATCAACACTAGTTAAAAAACCTAATGCATCTATTGAATTGTCTCTAAGCTTAGAGTATGACTTTTCTGCAGTAATACTCTTTCTGAATTCACGCTGGTTGCTGGTACTGTTAACAATGCCTCCTCTAATTGCTTCCTTTCTCTTCACATAATTCTTTGTCTTAGTCCTTTATCTTCAAATAATTTAGTCTCCTGCATGTTATTTTTTGGATAAATTCTTTTGTGTGTGTGTGTGTGTGTGTGTGTGTGTGTCAGTTTCTTTTGAATTGTATGTGTTATTTTTATTATTGTTATTATTTTTTGTTTATTTATTTATTTATTTTTGGATTTATTGCTTGTTGTAATTTCTCTTCAAGGGACGATACTTTTCCAATATTAATATCATCCTCAACGATTTTCTCTTGATCAGGATGCTTTATTGGCAATTTGATATGAAATTTAGGATGAATTTAACTAAATTTCATGTTAGTTTATTTTAATCGTTTTCGTTTTATTTTCAAAACTCTTTAATAATAATTATGCAAAAAAAAAAGACAATATGTTCAAGTTGATTGTGCCTTACCTCTATAGTAATTTTAAAAGCACTATACAATTTCTAAATACTATCTTTCCAAGTATAAAGCTAAATCACGAGACAGGAGAGCAAACCGATACCGGTGTTGTTATTCTAACAATAAAAAAGTTTTTGCCAAAATTCAGTACAATAAACAAATAAAGTATTACTGTAATTGATGGTTGGAACAAATTATTTATATGCAAATTAATTCTAAATTAACTCTTGGAAAATAACTTTCACAAAAGGGAAAGTGAGTGATCAGCGAAATGGAAAAGTAATATATGGTACACATAAGAGCAAGAAAGTGCAATTTATCTCACCATCCAGTAATGAAAATATCATGTTGCAATCTTTTTGCTACCTTTATTTAATGGCATTCTATTATTTTGCTTTTGAAGCCAAATTTT
Source organism: Uloborus diversus (assembly GCF_026930045.1). Taxonomy (NCBI): domain Eukaryota; kingdom Metazoa; phylum Arthropoda; class Arachnida; order Araneae; family Uloboridae; genus Uloborus; species Uloborus diversus. The sequence continues at coordinate 89,925,475 of NC_072736.1, read as the reverse complement.
TACATCAATAGGTTGATTTTGGTTCTGTATCATGAAAAAAAATACATTTAAAATAAAAGTACGTACAGAGGGCTCATAGTCCTCCTATATCTCCTATATTTCCTAAATTTTCACAATTCGTCAGATATTCTCCTATAATTCCTATATTTTCTCACTAACTCCTAAATTTTCTTCATTGGGTGTTAAATTCTACCCAAAAATGCAAAAACTTTTGATCAATTTTTCTTCTTTCTCTCCTGCACTGTGCATTCTTACATCTTTAATGTTGGCATTTGTACTAAACTTCTGTTCGATTATTCTTATGAAATATACAAAATAGATGGTTTTACTTGCAACTTTAAACTTGTGTTCAATTAATTCCTTTTCTTTCAATGAGTTTACTTTGTAATTTTAATAGTATAACATGTTTACTTTAAGTGTGCTGATGTAAAGGTTTTGAAAGCTTTTAATTTTGTCACATATAATCTTACATGTAGTTGAAATGACCGGCTGTAGCTCAAACGATTGGTTTTCGAAAATGGTAAGTACAGATTTTGGTACTAATTCAAATTTGGGTACTTCAAACTTTTCAAAGCTTGTAGCTCGCTGAAAAATATAACTGTCTCAGTGAAAAAAGTGTCATTTTATAGGATTTTGTCTGCTTTTTTAAAATGTGTACTTATTTTCTATGTAGATTTTCCGAAGATTTCAAAATTCGTTCTTCTCAAAAATTTATTTATTTATTTATTTTTGGCTCATTTTTTTCTATCTACTACGTTACGGTTACAGATTGGAGAGGATAGTAGATGGATCTATGCTCCACTTAGGCTCTCTAACACCCCCTTTCGTTTGGCAGATTAGGTAAAATTCATTCTTTATTCAAGTGTGCGCATATAAATACACACATTAACTGTAAGTCATGAATAATGCCGTTACAGTGAGCGCCAGGTAATTGAATCAGTCACTTTAATGAATCAATTCCTCAAAAGTGAAATGAAATCCAGGTTTAACATTAAAAAATTGCAGAATATTTGAGTCAAACTTGCCGCTTAAATGAATCAAGCCTATGAGACTGACCATTTCCCAAAAACGTGATGCATTAGTGCAGTCTTTTTTTCTTTGCCTTCGTTTAGAAAAATTAGTTTCTTTTTCTGTAAATAGTGAAACAATGGGGAGGCAGAGTGTTGCACACTTTTTGTAACGATTTTCTCATGATATGTTCAACAAAACCCGTGAGATGAGAGAAACATGGAGTTGAATGGACTTTTCAACTTTTCGTCGTTAGTGTTAGCATTGAAGCAATGAGGTACCAATATTGAGAACTATGGGTAGATTTATGACATTGAAAAAAGAATGTCAAAATAATTATTACCTAGTTTTAGCAATCAATAAGAGATGTATTTTCCGAAGTACGTAAGATAAAATCTGAATTTTATAACCACTTTTTCATACTGTTTTAGGAAAAAATTCTTTAAATAATCAGAGAATGGATCATTTGGCGGTACACTTCTTATGATATCTCGTTTGACCGAAAATTTAATAAAGTTATCTGAAATTGTATGGTGAATTCCACGTTTTAAAAAAAAAAAGAAAGAAAAAAAAAAAAAAAAACCCGCACAAACAATTTTGCTTAGTTGAATCAAAGTTGTCTTAAACGAACAGGATTAATATAAGTAACCATGGGTACAAAAATTCATTTGCTCTCACTTCTGTGACTGTTTTCATTGATATGACTTCATGAATTCCGGAATTGTATTGATACTGACTCTCTGTTTTTTATATTTTTTTAGGGCTCTAAACATACTAGATGCTATACGTTTTTGAAACTCCTATTGTTTTTCTATTAAACTCCTATATTTTTCCTTTTAAATTCCTATATATTTTGCTACCAAACTCCTATATTTATTTTGCTATCTAACTCCTATATTTTTCCTGTTAAACTCTTATATATTTTTTCTCACTTGCTATGAGCCCTGGTACAGTTTATAAGTTAAGTTGAAAACGCTTTAATTCAAAATATTGATTAGTTCCAACTATAATACCGAAAATACTGGTATTTTATCTCACCAAATACCGGTATTTTGAAATTGTAAAATCGCTCGAAATACCGGTATTGCAATCGCAAATCCCTATTTTTCCGTGCAAAATACGCTGGTTATCCAAAACAAACATTTTTTGAAAGATTGTATGAACTTTCAAATGAACTGAAAATTTTTCAGCTGGAGCAAAATACAAAATATCTTTGCCTAAGAGATTACAAAACTCAACGTAGAATATATCTGCAAGAAAGCTATTTCAGTGAAAAAAAAAAAAACGATTTGCAACTATTTCCTGGTGTTTTAAAAAGTTCCGTTCACTTATTATGACTTTGAACCCACGGTGCAAAATCCGTTAACCAATTGACACTGTTCATGCAAGAGTAATTCATTAAGTGATCGTCAGAGAGCATTTGCATTTAAGAACTTGTTTGATTCTGTTTTACTGAATGAATTTTGAGTTGGTGCTAAAGAGGAATTCTAGTAATTGGCTCTAAATTTTATATCTGAAAACAGTTTACGGCCACTATCAAGAATACAATAAAATCATTTTCATTCTTCTTATTAATATAATTTCTTTCAAGGACAGTTATAATGGGGTTGTTTCCTTCAGTCAGTACTACTTTTAGTCACTGAAATTGATAGAATAAGCGAAAAAAGTAACCTGGAGCGAGAAAAAACTTTCATTTTCCCAACTCTCAATTTTAAAATGTCCGATTTTGAAAACAAGGCGTGGTCTTTATGACGTCACAAGTGATGTACTTATGTGCATTTCCACTGGCGGTTCCATGTCATGATAATCAATAAGAGAATTAAATATTGTGCTCTACGCTTGCTATCAACCATATCTTTGCCACTACATATGAGTAAAGATGCGAATTAAACATTATTATCCATGAATGGCATTTCATCATTTGTGATGTCATTGGCAGAAGTAGTAAACAATGAAAGTGCAACGATTAAAAATTTTTTTTTTTAATACTAAATTTAGCAAAATTATTTATAAAATGATCCAATCCTATGTTTTTAAGCATGCTCTTTCAGAAAAAAATCCTTTTAAAATTTGGGAAACGACCCCATTGTTGACTGTTATAAAAATTTCAATGAAAATTGTACTTTTATGTACAGGCCTTACTTCAGGTAGCAGGTGGTACAGGCATAAAAACTGGTCAGTAAAAGTCAGTATTCTTCATCCTGGTCAGTATTTGTCAGTTTTTTTTCTAAATTTAGTCAGTAAAGTCATGCAAATTTGCCCAAGAGTTCATTTCAAGAAAAATGTCGGCAGTGGTATTTTTCCTGTTTTTCTTGTAAACTTTTTAAAATGCCAAAAAAGTGAAACATAGCCAATACTGCAACCTAATTTTGCCTACCGGGTAAAGTTTGCATTATTTTATAAGAATAATTTGAAATTTGCTGTTAGCTTCTTTTTAGTCTACTTTCCACAAGTAATTTTTAGAAAGAACAAATATATGCTTAGTCTGTTGTAAAAAAATTCTTAAAAAGAAATAATTGTTAAATAAATAACTAAGTCAATGAATACTGCGGAGTAAAAATTTTAAAAGCAAGGTATTGAGATGTGGAAAATGTGTGCCTATGATCTGTCTGATAGCCCCCCCCCTCCCCCAGACACACATTGAAGAAAACCTTTTTTGTTCAAAAAATGTTGGAGAAGGTGCATCATTTCCCTTTTTCCCCAATGGTTTCAAAAAATAAAATATGAGATCCTATGCGAAATTTGAAAGAAAGATCTTAATCTTGAACTAACAGGGAAATTTGTTTTGAACAACTTATTTAATGATAAGCTTGACGTATGAAAAATATTTCTCATATTTGGCTATTTTAAGGTCTTGTTGAGAAATTTAATATGTTTTAACATTAATATTAATGCTGATTTAAATCCTTTATTTATGAAATTAACCATGCCTGAAAGTAGTTTTTTTTTTTTTTGTTGCAAATATTTACAGAGAATAGGTGTATATTTAAGGGTTTTTTTTTAAAATTTAATTTATTTATTATTATTATTTCTAAGTTTTGAGACACAGGCTTCAGTGTTTTTAAACAGTTGCTACTTGTACAAAGTTAACTAGTATACCCGTGAACCTTTTGCCATTAACAAAACCAACAACGGTCGTTGAAGACCCACCGTGTGAGGTAGTTGAACCAATGCATGTTATCTGTCGAGGTCTCTAAGTCTATCAAGTTTCCATACCAAAAAACTTGTGTGTTTTTTTTTTTTTTTTTGAGGATCTATTTTTGCTTGCCTCCTGATCTGGAAAAAAAAGAGCTGACTTCAGGGCCCTATAAAACCGGTACAACTACCTTTGTGATAGGCATAAAGGACCTTGATGTAGGAAGTGAAGTACAGTGACTCCCAAAAGTGTTCGTACACTTTGAAGTTTTTTAGTAAAACCAAAATAACTCGAAACTGAATTCGATTATAAAGTTCAATATTTTTTCACGTCATCACTATGTCATTCTAAATACAACCCATTGGTTTTTTCAAAATATTGACGGATCTTCTTTTTGAAATGGGTCAGAAAACGAAGAGACAGAGAAATAACACGCCACAAAAGTCATCGTACACTCAAATATTTTCGAATAAATTCATTATTAAAATTATCGTATGCCGTTGTATTAATATTTTTGCATTGTGTTGACCCTTATAAGTCATTTGGCTTTAATTTTTTGTTTATTTATTCCTTAATATTGTGCTTATTACTGTAAAATGGCTGGTATTCGTAAAAAACCGCAAAACCATTCAAAATTTGAATTTTTCCCCCACAGTAGTGGTAAATTGGTTTGAAATGCCTCTAAATTAGTTAATTTATTTGTTTGTATAGGAAAGTGCTTAATAAAATGCTTTAAAGAAAGGAATCGAACCGAAAACAAGGTAAGAAAAGGTCAACCGGCAATGTTGACAAAACGTGATCGGAGATTTAAAGTTAAAAAAAATATGAAAAATACACATTTGAGTGCTGTAAAAGTTTCTAAAGAGTTAAATGAAACATTTTACATTTAATTTTCACCTAAAATTGTTCGCCAAGTTCTGTGATTAGCTGAATTAAATGGGACCTCTTCCCACAGAAATTTTCTTGGTCGTGCGAAAAACAGAAAGCCTGCGCTTTTCGTCGCAAAATCAATGATAAATAAGCTGAAAACGTTTTAGAATCACGTCTTACTTACAGATAAAAACTAATTCAACATTTTTGGTTAAATTGTTGTATAACTGTAAGTAGAAGAAAAAATTAGTAACTTAATCTTAAGAACTTATTTGAATCAGTTAATCAGGACGGTGGAGGTGTTCTAGTGTGAGGGTGCATATCAGCATCAGGACTTGGTAGTTTGTAATTTTTTGATGAAATAATGAATCATGCTGTTCCTTTAAATATTTTAAAAACCAATTTTAAACTCTTAGCCAAAAATTTGGTTATTGGAAGCAACTTTGTTTTTTATCAAGATAACGAAAAGAAGCACACGGTTTTCAACGTTTGCGTTTAGTGCCTCGAAAATTGTCCTAAAATTTAGAAAATACCCCCTCAATCTCCAGATTTTAACTTAATGTAACGTATTTAGAGATATCTGGATGCTAAATTACAAAAATAGGGCTTTAAAACGAAAATAGAGCTAGAAACATTAAGACTCGAAGTGCGGTTGAACACTTACTCAGAAATTACGCAAAAAATAGAAAGAAAAAAAAATGAAATTTATTCCCAGACGTTTAAAAGGTGCTATGAATACTGTATGATATTCCACTAATTAATAACTTAATCAAAAGTTAGATTACTTAATAATATATAGACATTTTATAAAGTGTACGAAGACTTTTGTGAGATAAAATTTTCGGTACTTTTTGGTTTTTGATTTTTAAAAAATATGTTTTAATATTTTGTAAAAACTTTTCATGTAGTTTTGTTAAAAATTGATCATAGATCTTATAATTAAATACTTATTCCGAAATCTTAATTCTAACCAATGGATTGGGGCATGTTTCGTTGAAAGTCGTAGGTGTACGAAGACTTTTGGGAGTCACTGTATGTAGTGGATGTCATAAAAAATTCTTTTGCAAATTTATTTTAGCTATTGATATTTACGTACTATTGCATTCACCAAAATTTAGGGTTTATGGTGACATTTAACTTTACGTGTTATATTAACCAGGTTGGCGTAATGTTTTGCCTGAGGGGAATTTGGAATTTATGTATAATTGCAGCTAAGTTGGATAGATCAAGTGTCTTGGACACAGTTCTAGTTCTGATATTGCAAAGGGGCTGAATATTGAAAGAATATCAGTCACACAGTATGAAAAAAAACTCTAGATGCCCCTCTCTTCCTCGAGCAATCAGAGCCAAAGCCAAAGATTAATTCCAAAGTGTTTCAGCCGAGGTCCCCTTGTGCTTAAGTTTCTGTTTGAATTCTTACATTATTTTTGGAGATAAAAACAATTGTTATGTTGTGACACCACAACAAAACGTGTTGTGTGGAAATGAATGGTAGCAAAACTTTATCAGCACCTCTCCTAATGAGGTGCATATGAGCAACAATTTTAATGCTAATTCTTGTTTTACTGTTTAAAATACAGTAATCAGGCTAATTGGGGAAATCGTTTTGATGGACCGCCCTCTGAAGAGATTGGAGCATTACCTATGAGGGTGCACATGTATGCCAAGTTTTTGTTCAACTTCATGTATTACGTTTCGAGAGAGATTTAGAACGTTCTCAATAAATCGGTCAAATACGTGCAAACACAAACAGATAGACAGTTAATCTGCTAAAATACGAGATTTTTCATTTGACTAATAGTTTTTTCTACGTAGAAGAAAGCATTCGAATAGTTTTCCATCATTATTATTTCACTCCCAGATCATTAACATTTTGTCTTTAAGTCATAAACAATGATGGGGTTCCTTAAGGTTAAAGCAAAGCTCTAAGGGTTCCATGACCAAAAAAGTTTGGGAACCGCTGACTTAGACTATTGAATCAAGTTTTGAGAGAAAAAATTAAAAGCCAAGCTCATTAGGCTAGTTATTTAAATGAATCAGCGTCAAGCCAATTGCATCTGGGTAGGCCGAAGCAATCGAAGAAACTGTTGCATGAGTCATTTGTTTTTCGAAATGGGAAGATTGGGCGTTGGGAATTTGGGCGCTGTTCAAATTTCTTGGTGCCCGAAAACTGTGCGTCCAATCAGTGGCGCACTCAGGAGTTTTTCCTGGAAGGGGCTGGAATTTCTTAAGGAACTCTGATACGTAACTAGAGAGACAAAATTAGTGGGGTTTTTTTTCAACCTTTCCTAGATTTATGTGGATTTTTTTAAATTTCGCATCAGTAAAGTTTTATTACACAGTTTTTACCTTAATTATATACCAACTTCATAAAATTTCAGGGAGAAATGCGCTCTCCTGTTCTCAGTGTGTTCTCTATCTATCTGTTGAACCACAAAATTAGTTTTAGTAGATTTGTAAATCATAAAAGACACACACCAACTTAATTATGCTCAAATTAAGAAAAAGCGCTAAGAAAACTGCTAAAAATATTTTCTTTGTAAAGAAAGAGGCTGACTTCTCTGTGGGGAGAAAAGTCGATGTTAAGAAAAGTTGCTGTTGGGAGTCGTTTTCTTTGCAGCAGCCGTATTTTAAGAATCGTAATTTTCAAACATTTTGCAAATTAGAAAAATTAAAGGCTAAAAGACGCAATTTTAAGCTTTCTTTTTGGTCCAGTCAATGAGTGCTCAAAACAGGGGTGTAGCGTGCATGGAATATGTGATAATTTTCGACTTCAGAATATTGTTAGGGGTAGTTAGTAAGTGAACATACTAAAAGTCCCCAACCCTAGGAGTTGAGTTAAAGGTGGGAGGGGAGATGAAAATTTTGGGTTTTTCGAGAAAATGTCGGAAATGGTGGAAAAAATTGCGTTTAAAATAAAAACTCAAGCTAAATAAACTCCCTGCGAAACTGTTGCTACACATATTTGTCAAATTTCCAATAATTTTCCGGGTATATGTTATGAAAAATCGATGATTTTCGGAAAAATTCTCTCTTTTTGTCAAACATTTGCTCCTAGTGCCTCACAGGATCAGTATTCATGAAAATTGTCAGCGACAAAGTTGTAGAGCTTTAAATTTCCTTCAATTTGATATGCTATTTGGTTATATTTTACTCAATCAATCAAAAGTTACAGAATTTCAAATACGCACTTTCACGGGAAAAAATGGAACACTTATCATTTACAAATTTTAAACTTACTCGATAGGATCGCGCACTTTCTCTTTCCTCAATGAGTTCGACAATCCTGATGAACAATAAAGAAGTATTTGTGGATTACTACAACACAAGTGATGTTCAAGGGGGGGGGGGGGGGGTCGTGAAATTGTGACTTTGTGACAAGGGGGAAGGAAAGAGTAAGAAGTGTGACATCAAGCCTTTTTTAATACGAATATGTTTATGAAAAGTAGCAACGAACTTTCTGACAAAAGGGGAGGGGATCAAAAATGTTGAAAAAAAGCGTGTAACATCATTTACGGATTACCCCTTACCAAGAAATCGGACGGAGATTTGCAGAACTACAGATATACAGTTTGAATTAGCTCCATACACATGGCATTGTTTAACGAAAGTAAAATGAGTAAGTGCAGAAAGCCAGCTCTTCCTCATCAAGAAATTTGTTAGAAGTAATTAATAAGTAAACATACTGAAAGTCCCCGATCCTAGGGGGGGTTAAAGGTGGGAAGGGGGAGCCAAAATTTGTGGTTTTCGATTATATCTCGGAAACAGCAGGAAAAATGTGTTTCCGAATAAAAGTTAACTAAATTTATTGTGAAATTGTTTTCATTCATATATGTCACACATTTCCAGTAGGTTTTTAGGTATGCGTTTTGAAAACCATTACTTTTCGAGAAAAAAAAAATCATCTCATTCTTATTGTCTCAGAGTGTCTAAACGAAGCAGGCGCTCAAGGAATCTTGTGCAGCAATCATGTGACAAGTACCCTGACAGTTTTCTGTGTCTTGAAAATCCACCGGCTGAACACTTGAATTGCAAATTCAAACCTGATACCAGAGAAATAGGAAGCCTATGCCCAATCAACGCGACACCCAGCTGACAAGTAATCAAAAACTATGAAATTCTAGCATGTACATACTCAATTTCGTTATTCTTACTGAAATGAATATGTGACGCTATGGCATGATAATGAAAATTTTAATAATAGAAATAAGGTAAATTTAGTTGACAGGCTGTAATTTTAGTTTGTATTACATTATTACTAATCATATTTTGAAAGTGTTTATATGGAATATGGGCTAACAGTAATTAGAAAATGAAAATATCATCTTTAAGGTGACATCTTGGTTTTATTCTGAGGGGACGGGTTATGTCACCAGCAGTGGAAAAGTTGTTCTAAGAAATTGGTAGTGTATTGATGTCACGGTCGTCTCCTTCGTCCTGGATAAATATTTTGATTCCGTTGTTGCAACTGCCGTTGATATGCAAGCTTGTGACGGATTAGTTTAACGATGATTTTCTACAAGTGACCGGTAGGTCACTTGTAGATAGGCAATTGGTCAAAATCATTTTCAAGATTCCGTCAGGAGCAACATCGGATTCCGAGAGTTTCGGCACGAATTGATTATTCCTCCCTTTCCAAACCCCCAATCCGGTACTTCACCTTAAGTTCCAAGCTACAGATGTACTTGGTGGTACGGCAGAGTTAGAGATCAGTCTTGATGTATGCAGCTATACTTTGATAAATTATTTGTAACGGAACTCATTGAGGGAGTTTTCTGTGGCTACAACACCATACCAAGAGAGTTTATATGACCCCAGCAGACTCAATGGATTCAGGGGAAGAAGAACTGTTGATATGTATCTTAGATACATGTTGAATGATTTTAGATTTCTGGTACATTTTGACAGCAGAATGTGGTGATCAGTTGGGGATTTGGGTATCAAGAGAGCAACCAGGCGAACTACCGTCTTCGCAATATCAACGTCAAAATCACCTAAAGCTCGGAGCGTATTTGTCCCGTTTTTCAGCAGCTTCATCATTAGCGGATTTGTCAGCTGATTAATATTATAAAAGTTTCACAGAAACTTTCTGTTTGACCGTTGTTTCAATTTTGTAACTGACATTGATGTCCGTATGATTTATATAGTCGTCTCCTTTAGCGTAACAGTTTTGTAGCTAGGTATCCTCAGTAACAACAAATTCAAATTAAATTAAATCAATGTTGTTATCAATTTCCTTAAACAGTATGTATGGTGCTGATTTTCTGCACATCCTCAGTCCACCAATTCAAACTGCATATACGTAGTTCTGCAAATCTCCGTCCGATTTCTTGGTAAGGGGCTGTCCATAAATGTTACACTTTTTTCAAGAATTTTATCCCTTCCCTTTTTAAAAAATTTCGTTTTGCAAGCTACTTTTCATAAACATATTCGTCTTAAAAAATGCTTGATGTCAGATTTCTTACTCTTTCCTTCCTCCTTGTCACAAAGTTACAATTTCACGACCCCCCCCCCCTTAAGCATCATTTGTGTTGTAGTAATCCAAGGGCGTATATAAGAGAGGGGCTGAGGGGGCCCGAGCCCCCTCCAAAATCTGGGGAAAAAATTTAAATAAAGGTAGGTTTTTTTGGTTTTAGTTGCTCACATTTACAATTTTTAGCTCCAAAAAAAAAAAAAAAAAAACGAATAAATAAATATTGATAGTGATAATAATAATAATTATAATACGTTAGATCAGAGTATTTTCAAACTGAGTGCCGCAGGAAGAGGTGAGGGATGCCGCGAAGTGTTCATAGTTACAATAATATGTGTAGACTAGGATGCCGTGAAAAAATTCTAGTTCTTTAAAGGGTTCCGCGAATCGTTAAAGTTTGGGAACCCTGTGTTAGATGGCACCAGATAATGGTTTTCAGAAGGGGTCAGGGGATCCGTACCCCTTACCCAAGAAAAGAACTGGGATCTTGGGAAAGTGAAATTATTTTATCGAAAAGAAAAACCAAATAATGTTGGGAAAAAAAATCTCATTTCTTTCAAAAAGAAATCCTTTAAATTAATTTTTTTTAAACAGATGCAGCTTATTGCTTAGTAGATTAAGTTTTCCATTCTTTTTTTCTTTCACCCCCTCCCCCCCCCCTTTTTTTTCTTCCTAGTCAGTCTGAAATGAAGGGTCTTCAAAATGTTTCATTTCTTGACTCTTGTCCCCGGCAAGAAATTTAAAATAAGTTTTAGTTGTTCAGTTGGAGTAATAATGGAATTTGATGTCCTAAAAACACATTTATTTAGGCTTTATTCGGACATCAATTTCGAAACATTTCTGGAGGAGGGTCCCCGACCCGAAACAATACCCTTTCACTAAAGTTGCTACTGAAAATAGTCCGAAATTGTGCCTTTAAGATTTCAATTTTGAAAAGTTTCCTCAAACCACTTCTTACCTCTAAACGTTTTCAAAGATGACCTGAAATTGCGTTTTACCTTTCAGGTGAGAATTCTCGAACTCTTCCTTTCCTAAGATTGCCTAAAATGTTGGGAAAAAGTCTGAATTGCTTTTGAAAAGAACCTCAAAATAAAAAAATTCAAAAGTTACTGCCTATTGATCAGGTAATTACGTTCAACACCTCCTATTTCATTTACCCTCCACCCCCCCCCCTTTTTTTTCCTGGTAGGTCTAAAAATAAGAAAAGTCTTCGAAATGCTACACTTTGCAAACCCCCCTCCATCCACTAAAACCATTAAAGAGCTTCTCAAACCTCGTTTTCAGATCTTCAATGTCGAAAAATTTCCAGGGGACAATTACCAATCGCCTTACCTTCTAAAAGCATCGAAAATCATTTGAGATTGCTTTTATGTCGCTTCAATTTTGAAAAAGGGCCGATCCCCTAGCGTAACCAAATATGGTAAACAGTCGCGCTTTTAAGACTTCAATTAAGACAAAAATTCGGAGGAGAGTCCGACTGTTCCAGTATGAAATCTGAAAATGAAAAAAACTACAATATCGAAAAATTTAAGGTGGAGATCGTTTAAATCCATCCACCTAGTATCACCGAATACCTCTTTAAAACTTCATTTTATAGGACTTTAATTTCAAAATATTTTTTGGGGACAGTCCCAGTCTGAAACTGCGTTTTTAAGAAGTTCAATTTCGAAAAATTGGACGGACGGGTGATGGATTTCGCTTTTTTTTTTTAGAAAAATCAATACGGGGCAATACGGTTCATTTCTTTTCATTACACTAACGTCATCAAATATAGGTTATAATGGCGTTTTTAAGATTTCAATTTCTAAAAATTTCCGCCGAAGGCCCCTCGAATTTTCCTCCCGGTAGCATCACCAGAGACTGTCTAAAACTGTGTTCTTAGAACTACAATTCCAAAAAAATTTCAGAGCAGAACTCCTGGACCCCCCCCCCCTCCCCTCTCACTAACTTACGATACTAGAAGCGAGAATTTTTTAAGAGTGCCCACCTAAAACTATTTTTTGGTTGCACCACTGGGTAATTCCTTGGCCCACCTCAAAACAAAAATGAGAAGATCAGAGGGCACTGTTGCCCCCCACCCCTCCTCAAAAGAAAATGAAAATACAAGGAAAAAAAAGTGGAGGGGGACCTAATCTTGGTTATATGGGCCCCCTCCAAAATAAAAACATATATACGCCACTGTAGTAATCCACAAATACTTCTTTATTGTTCATCAGGATTGTCGAATTCATTGAGGAAAGAGAAAGTGCGCGATCCTATCGAGTAAGTTTGAAATTTGTTAATGGTAAGTGTTCCATTTTTTCCCGTGAAAGTGCGTATTTGAAATTCTGTAACTTTTGATTGATTGAGTAAAATATAACGAAAAAGCATATCAAATTGAAGGAAATTTAAAGCTCTACAACTTTGTCTCTGACAATTTTCATGAATACTGATCCTGGGAGGCACTAGGAGCAAATGTTTGACAAAAAGAGAGAATTTTTCCAAAAATCATCGATTTTTCATAACATATTAGCACATTGCCCTAACACACACACACATATAGTATATATAGACACACCAAAGGCATAAAAATGTTAACATAGAAGACTTTTTGTCTCGATTTTTAATGATTCCACTGTTTGGACTGTTGTTATTTTAATTTCTTATTATTTTTCTTATTCACCTTGTAGTGGTAAGGGTAACAGGAGAGTGTCTCTTTAAGTCGGATGTAGAACATCCATAATTTCAGGGGGTCTGAGGGTTTTTCCCCCGAGAAATTTTTGAAAAAAAAAAAAAAAATCTGTATTTTGAGGCCTTATATTAGGTAATTGAGACTACAAAAATATGGAAAAAATATCACAAAATTGATCTTGAAAATTATGCTGCAAAACTGCGAGAATCGTGGTTTTTGCATATTTTAATCAGGATGTATCAAGGAGCTGAATTTGGCACATCTTGGTAACAAGATACTCGCTTAATCGGAAACTAGGGGCCCAGCCTTTGGGGAGTCCCCGGCTCGAAATCAGTACAGTGTAAGTTTTATAAGAGTCATAGAGGGAGGAGGGCAGGGTCGTGCACAGACGGGAGAAGGGACACCTGTTGGCCCGGGCCCGAGCTTAAATGGGGCCCAATATTTTTAAACCTAGAGTTGAAAATATGGGTAAACAATATGAAGGGAGCAAAAAAAAAAAAAAAAGCATTTGTGTCAGCCCCAAAATTTTTGTGCACGGCTCTGGAGGAGGAAGTTCACAGAAGTCAGTTTGGTAGACTTGAAAAGTCTACCGAATTGACAAAGGACCTGCCTTGACCCTGGACTGCCCTGAATTGAATTGGGAAAGAGAGCACGAAGTCCTAATTAAAGGTCTAAATTTCAAGTGTGCCTTGCAGATAATGAGAACTAGAACGGCTTTTTCTGTATTTCTTCAAAATATTATAAATTTTGAATAGTAGCAAAATTAAGAATAAAAAAAATTGTTATTTTCCTTTTCTGACAATAGGAATTTAAAAAAAAGAAAAAAAAACCTTCTTCTGTTTTACGGTACAAAACATTTCGGGCTTCGGGGGGGGCCGGGCCCGTCAGGCCCCCCTCTGGATACGGCCTTGCCAGCTTCGAATATGCTCGGCGCCAAATGTTCGCGGCGCCCGATGTGCCTGGCGCCCAATCTTCCCGGCGCCCAATCTTCCTAGACCGTTAATTTTTAGGCTGATGTTGGCTTTAATGCTCGTTCTGATTTTGGTAATACTTTAATAAATACAAGTTCTATTCTTTATTTTTAACCAATGTTAAGATTCTAAGATCATTGCACCGCTCAGCAGTTGAAAATATTTCTCATAACAATCGCTTTTGGCATTAGAAAAAGCAAAGCAGGTCAAACGAGAAAAGAGTTCTATGTAGAAAGCAATTATAGTAAAACAGATTTTTTTTGTAGAATAATTAGTAATTTTAACTTCTTATTTCCCATAACTTGAACTTCATCTGAAAACAATTTTATTGTCAAACATTTCTTCTTCATTTTCTCTATATTAAAAAGAAGTAAGGTCGAAGAAATTGTGAAAGGATGTCTGTGTCGGGTCTGCGTGCGGGAGACCCCATAGCACCTATAGCCTTGAAATTTTGTGCAAAATTACTTCGAGTCCTGTGAATTTTATATTTTAACTTTCGAAATAGTTTTTTTTGCAATTGATTTTTTAAGCTAAAATTTCACGTAAATTGCCTATTACAGGTGTGAAAGATTTTCCATACCCCATAACATGTAATGTCGTTCAAAAGAGATTTTTTTCTTTTCTGAATCAAATAAAGCTTGTTCCAACTTTCTCAATTAATTAGAACAACAGATATGAGAGTTTTAGCGAAAAATTTCAGGATGAACTCAATTCAAGCCCAGCGCTAAAGAGCAAAATATATTACTTGAAAGCGACTTTTTAAACGTACATTTTTTTTTTTTTGCTATGCTCAGAAGTCCCTTAGCACCTATAGATGTGCAAGTTGGCACAAAATAGTTTGGAGCCCCGAAAAAGGGGGGGCTCTTCAAAGCGTTTTTTTTTTCAATTCTTCGGTTATGGATCTTTTTTTTTTAGTTCTTCTTGTCTTTGGGTGGGAGAGGGATTGTGTTCTAATTATGAGCTCTTCACTTAAATTTCTACGTGAGGGTGAGGGGGATATTCATTTTGTTCGAAATGGAACTCGTAGAGCGCTCTTTTTTCTGATTCTTTCTCATAGACGATTTAAATCTTTGTGAATCAAATGAGATTGCGAAGCAAGCCTCGGGGTTTGGTGAGCGCCATCGAGCAGGGGGTGGAGCCCCCAAGTATTTTGAAAAAAAAAAAAAAAATGTTTAATCTCTTAACTAATCAAGAAAACTAGTTATGCCAATTAGTCCTGGATCTGACAGCACTTCTGTAGGAAAGTTTGAGTAGGGAGAATTTTTTTCCAAAAATGCTTAGTAGGTGTCCTACAAAGTATTTTGGACTCGGGTGGACATCCGCCACCTGGTCAATTCTCCTGCTATGACGTCATTAAAGATGGCGGCATCTCGATCACATAAATGCTCATATTTATTTTAATACTTGACTTTTCTGCGTAATTCTTGCACATTTTTATACTAATTTATATTAACTAGTTTACTTTTCAGTTACAGTGTTAAAGTTTTCCCGAAAACGCAGTTTTAAAAAAATTTATTTTATTTTTTTTATTTATTTCTTTTTTTTTAAAATTCATTCTTTAAAATTATTTTTTCAACTGTCAGTCGTTGAATAACCGTATAAAATTATACTCAGAAACTATTTACGTAAAAAAATGTTTTTTTGCCATTTTCACCTGGTGTGACTAATCAATCAGAATGTTCATTAGTCGCTCCACTTAAGCGCGCCACTATAGGCGGGGCAGAGATAACATTCGAGCGCGTTGTTATTCTTCGAAGTAGTAAGTTAGCAGCCATTGAATTATAAGATGTGTTATGAGTGAGACTGAGAGTGGTTTTTGAGATTATGATACGCTGTTAATCTAAATGATTCTTTTGTTCGAGATTTATCGAAATAAAATTAACCTCTTTACTGTGAGAACTTCTTCGCCAAAAAAGGTCATTTTCTGCGTAAACATTTTGAAGAGAAATGTTCACTTCCCAGCAATGCATTTGGTTCCGGGACCTCCTGGGTTGCTACTCCTTTCGTTTTACAAAGGAGCTTCTGCTTGATCAATCTAGCCATTATGGGGATCCAGCGCGCGATGGTTTCTAAAGAGTGGGAGGGAACGCTGTCCCTGAGGTGCAAGGGGTAGGTTGACGATGACAGCTGGAATGTATTCATTTTGGCTTTCTCTTTTCTTAGGTTTGTTCTGGAAACCATTTTGAAATTCTCCTAGCTTCAAAAGGATCTCTAAGCATTTTACTACGAAATTCCGAAATATTTACTTATGTTCAGAGAGACGTTATATATTTTGTAAACGCTAATCAACTAATTTAGTTATTGAAATTTGCTGTTCAACTTTTAAAACTGCGCAATTAAATCAATTTAATTTAAAAATTGAAAAAATTAGATTAAAAAAAATTGATAGAAGTTGAAATAATTTTCCCTTACTACAAACTTTAACATGAAGTTGTTTATATTATATGGATAATTAGATTGCTTATTAAAACTGCGAAGCTTAGTATTTGCTACATGAGTGCTTGGTTCCAACCAAATTAAAACCAATGTTTTCTAGCAATGAAATTCAGACTGAAACATTTATAATTTATCCTGTTCTATATTAATAATTTCAAGCCGGAAAAAAATTCAATAGCAATTGTATTTTTTTAAACGATAAACTTGAATGCTTCGTATATGTTATATTGTATATAAAATGTAACTGAAGATGAGGCAAACCTAACCTGGTAGCATTTTGAAGGCTGAGCAGATCCTAATGACAACATCATCACGACGCTGTCAGGTTAGGTTTACCTCAACAGTGAATGAAATCAAAATCATATGCAGGATCCGACTGAAATATGGGGAAGGAGGCGTAGATAGACCTTAATGCTTCCCCCCCCCCGGGAGATTTTTTTAAAATTTCAACATAATGTTTGTTTTTCTTAACGTACGCCCTCATACCCCACCGCACTGCGGGGTTGCGAGGGTGCCATGTGCACCACTGGGTTTAGCCATTGGCTAAATCAAAATCTTAGCCACTTGGGAGCATTTCAAAAGAAGAAGCCGTATGCTACGGCCCAGTTCCCAGATTGTAATTATGATTACGCCAGTGACTGCTATAATACCTAAGCACCAAATTGATTTTTCTTTCAACCTTTTTGACCTACGGGCCGGCAACATCTTTTTAAAAGAACTCCCGGACCGGTCAGTTTTTTTCTTCTCTTATTTATTATTTTTTTTTTTTTCAATATGAAAAAAGAAAAGAAATTCACTCGCAGAACCTGAAAAAATCTGCTAAAAAAACTTTTGGACCGGAGAATCCCCCCGCCCCTCCCTCCTCCACCTTTTCTTCTTATTTTTTGTTTCTTCCTTCAAAAAAAAAGTAAATTTTTGACTCACGGGTTGTTGTAGAAAAAGTTAGTGGGCAGCTGATTTTTTTTTTTTTTTTTTAACTACATATTAAAGATTTGTTGCAAAACATTTTATAGCAAAGGGATTTGGATTTTTGGATTTTGTTATTAGAATTCAAACGGTTCGGTTCTTTTTTGGCGTTCGAAAACCCCCTTACGTTCTTTCTTGGGTGCTCAAGTACCTCTCGCCAAATTGTTCGAGATCCGACGTAAACTGTGTGTGTCTGTGTACTCGCATATTTTCTTCCATTAATGAACTAATTTCGGTATTTTGTTTTTCTTATTGTGCCCATTAGTTATTAAAAAAATATTTTTTCATAACGAGCAATAATTAGCCTGTTAATTTGATTATGAAATTGTTAATCAATTAAATTTTTTGCTAATATGTGTGATTACTGTTGATTCTTCTAACATTAATATTTGATGTTTTATATTGTTTCTTTTTTTTCTTTTTATTGCATTTATTTATTTAGAAGAGACGTTAGTTAACACATTGTGTTATCCGGAGCGGGGTACGAGGAACCCTCTCCTCCTGACGCTCCACACCCCCCCCCCTTAATATTAATTTATTATAAATGCATTTTTTGCTTTTGAGACTTCCCTACATATAGTGTAGGGAAGTCTCAGTAGTTTTAACAGAAAGTCTCTTGCACATATAAAAGGAAATTTCCTATTGTAAGTAAAAGATTAACTTTATATTGAATTTCTATTCTTCATCATCTTTTGTATGAAAGATTTCAAAACATGGAGCAGGACACAAACCAACTTCACATTTTGGGCAATGGTATCTGGTTTCTCTTCTGATTTTCTTTCCATTATCTTTTTTCTTAGAGGAGCAAATGACGCAGCATCTGGTAGGTTCGGCTTTTTTTTCCGTGGCTGGAATTTTATGGGGGAAATGTTGCCCAGTAAATCTAAGGGGATTTTCTATCTTTTTTGAACTAGTGCTTTTACGTGATGTATTACTTGCACACCTCTCTACAATGTTTCTGACGAGTTTCATTCGAAATCCCAAATGATCCAATGATCCATCATTTTTCTTATATAAAATGAAAGAATTCCAAATTGTCAAATCCAATAAATGAAAAAATATTTTTTTGTAATATTTCTTCTGCCGCTTTCGTTTTGCTGAATAATTCGACGTGCACGAGTCCATTTTATCCACTCCACCCATTGTTTTGTTGTAATCAACAACGGTCGATGGCTTTTTTTTCAACACTTGCTGTTCATACGCTTTTGGTATCACATCCGTCATCTGTGCAGAATGAATCGTGCTTATCATTGAAACAGCTCTTTTATCCATCCATTTCAGTACAAGCATTTTGCCCTTCTGGTATGCTATTACATCATTTTCCCTAATTTTCTCCGACTTGAATCCCGTGGGAAGATCTTTGCGGTTGCATCGTAAAGTTCCATAGACATCTGTCTTATTCTGGATTAGAAGCTCAGTTAGCTCTGGGGAGTTGTAGAAGTTGTCCATAATAAGACAATGTCCTTTGTTCAATAAAGTTTCCATGAGGGTCATCACGCATTTGGTCGAAAATCCATAGTTCATGTATGTCGTATCAAAATCGGTGTCCTTTCCAATGTATATGATAGCATTTGCTATGTAGCCCGATGATGATTCACACAGCATGAAAAATTTTATTCCAAATCGAGCACGTTTTTTCGGCATGTATTGCTTCCACGCTAACCTTCCTTTATACAGAAGAAGAGACTCATCTATACAAATATCCCGCTCAAGGTTGTAGCAGCCTTTGAATTTTGAAAATAAATGTTGAGAAACACTTTCAATTTTTCTCAGTTTCCTTCTTTCTTTCCCATTTAGTTTATCTACACTTTCACTTGAAAAGTGTAAAAATTTCATGATGAGGCGAAATCTTTCCTCTGTCATTGCTTTACGAAAAAATGGACTTTCAATCAATGGATCCTTCGACCAATACATCTCTATTTTTGGCTTAGGGTTGACGCCCATGAGGATGTTCAAAGCGAGGAACAGTTGAAGCTCTTCCTTTGTAAGTTCTTTCCAGGATAAACATCGAGATCTCGGTGTTATATTAGCATTTATTAGAAAATCATCAGCAAATTCGTTTGTTTCTTTAACTATAAAATTCAGGATTTCATCATCGAAAAACTTTAAAAAATACTCCAGTGGATTTTCTCCGTCAACTACGTCAAACGTCAGTCCTGGTTTTTCTTGAAAACTGAATCTTGGTGGTGCCGGAGGGCAATTAGAAACATCAATTTTACACCAGCCACGAACATTGGCTAAATTGTCATCTGCGCTGTTTTCTTCATCAGAAGATTCTTCGTCATCAGAATAAATACTATAATCAGAGCTGTCGTTGCTCGAATAATCTGCGTCTGACATTATGAAGCATATAAGTATTCTCTAAGAAGAAAATGTTCTAAATGCATCGAATGTTCAACAAAGAATGAAGTCCTTCTCGTTGTAGATACAACAATGTAGCTACTGTGAAGTGCGCATGCGCAGTCATTATACACCTTATCAGTCAGACATTGCACCCACGAAAGCAAGAGCAAAGAATTAATCCCCTTTCAAAAGAAAACCTGAACTATTGTAGAAGAATCAACATGGGAATTCGTGCTTGAACGAGCAATTAGAATCTAGTTTCTGTGATTAGAATTAGTACTCGAAAAAGCTCTGGGTTGTGTTTGTGTATGTTTAAACTAATGCATATATATTATACGTGTATATATAAGTAAGAGGGGAAAGCATACATTTTTGTATTTTTATCCTTTCTTCTTTCAAACTATTGAAATTTGTTCTTGTTTCTTAATTTTTCATATTCATGGCTAAACGTCCCAAATGACGGTGAAAATTTGATCATGATAAAAAACTAAATTGCTTGGAATCGGTTGCATTCTAAGCCTTTCTGAATAAATACATTTTTGGGGTGCCAACAGCTCATACACACGTGCTGTATTTTCTACCTTGTGAATCTATAATAGTAAAAGTGACGCGATGTGATAACTGTTACTTTTTAAATCTTATTTTTTTTTTTAAAAAAGGAAAAACATGAAGAACATATTGATTAGAAGGAAAACTACTAGCCTCAACTTGGGTTTTGGGACCACAAAAAGCAACAGCATAAGTAATGGTGGTTTTGAACGAGTTTACATTAAAATTTGCATTATTTTTACAATAGAAATCCAAATATTTCGGGGAAGGGGGAGGGCAGCATCCCTTCCCCTTCGTTTCCCTAAACTACATCATGGCAGATTGATACATTTAATTGATTCACGTTTTGCCGCAATTTTCCATTTTTTTTTTTTTTTTTTTTTTTTGCACTACGTTTAGTTTACACAAACTAAAACGCCGCACAAGTTTAGATTCAGTTGACTCATTGTAATAAAATAAAAACGTCCTACTAGATTCTCTCTCTGTTTACATATATTTATGATTGACTAGTATGGGGGAAGCTGCCCCCTTTTCTTCAAAAAGAAAAGGTTCTTATTATTTTATAAAAATTAAAAAATGTAGCATCGAATTGAAAGAAGTCCCATATGACCATTAGTCCCAATATTTGAGGTCGTGCCCCGGACATTTTATGAGAAGGTCTGTTAATCAATAATGACGTCAAAATTAAATGTTAGAAAAAGTCACCTGTAGAGGCACCGCCTATCTCCCCCCCCCCACTCCCCTCATGTATCTCCAACTTTTTTGTGCACCAGCTGCTTATGTTCTCTTAAATTATATC
Organism: Uloborus diversus; assembly: GCF_026930045.1. Lineage (NCBI taxonomy): Eukaryota > Metazoa > Arthropoda > Arachnida > Araneae > Uloboridae > Uloborus > Uloborus diversus. Next base: position 89,904,253 of record NC_072736.1, on the reverse strand, counting down.
TTTATCTCTCGCACTTTTGCAAGGAAAGTGACTCAACTCAAAATTGGAGGAAAATGTACTAGATATTTATTTTAAATATAAGTTTAATGCTCTTTTTTGGATGACAAAACTCGCACATTACTTCTGGCATATGTCGAATTTCTCGGGTAGAGAAAGAATTTCCGACCCCGCAATGAGATATAATTTCAAGTCGTCAGGATGCAACCCACCCCTCCTAGGAGCTCTGAAACATTTAACTGAGACACCCTGCATATATAATAATGCATCATGTTTCTCTGCAGTTTTTTCAGTTCGAGCTTTACCAGGTGTATGAGAAGCGTTTCGCAATTTCACCTTAAAATAATTAATATTTTCCTTTGAAAACATTTGCATAAAAGGTGCAATATGTAATATTTTTCTTTTTTAAATAAAAACTTGAAGCACTTGGTGATTTGTAAGTTTAACAACGTTTAAAACAGAACTAATTTGCAAAAAATATTGCAGAAAGAAGGGGATTGCAGTGAAGAGGAGGAGTGAAATGAGAAACTTGTAATATAAGAAGATGTGAGCTTTGGATATTATGAGTTAATCAGGACATCCAATAAAGTTCATACCTAAGTTCAAAAAAAATTTGCTATGAAAAAGGTCTTTCGTGCCCCCTCCCCTTTTCCCGAAACATGTGACTGAAGTTTTTGGTAAACTTGTGCGACTTCCAAAGTTGTTGATTTTCTCCCCATTTACTTTTTAATTCAGATATTTATTTATTTCATAATAGGAAATTTATTAAGAACTTGACGGAAAGGCATTCTGTAGAGAAAAGAAAAGCGCAGAAGAGATATCCGTATAGCAAGTTAGAATTTTATCTTGAGAGGGGTTTGTCGTAACAGTTCGTAAATAAATATATTTCAGAAGACTTGAATTGCAAATATCAGTCCAAGTTCAGGATTTATTTTAAGTGATATGTATTGTAGACATCTCGAATGTTTAGGGGAGTACTCTGAACACATTGAATTTGCTCTAAAAACCTTTCATACTTCCTTTTCAAGAGTTGATAAAGCAAAAGGGTTTCGTGATGGTATTACATACTTCATAAAAAATAATTTAATTAATGGAAAAGTATGCATTTTATACCAATAAGCTCGTACCTTTTTTGCTTTGAAACAGAATCCAAAACAGATGTGGCATTTTTTTTGGGGGGGGGGGGGGGGGGGACTTAGCATTTTTTTTAAACGAAAATGGTGCTTATATTTCATTATTTTAAACCGCTTGTAAACATGTTCTTTTTTTGCACATGTTTTTGTAAATATTAAAATTTAATTTTACGGAACTGTGTTGTGTGACAAGAAAATTTTCCTCTCAATTCTGGATTTAGCGCAAAAAATCGAAAAGAATTCATCATCAAAAAATAAGATACATGACATAACCCACATTATTAGATTAAGTTTATATTCCATCGGACAATGGTGTCACTTAGAGTTTCTAGGGATGCTAGTGCCATGAACTTACATTTTATAAGAGATTAAATTTAAGATATTTTTGAAAAAGTATCATTGACAGATTATTTATATTTGAACAGATTAATTAAGATTTTATGCTGGCACGCTAGTTATACTTTTATATTTATTTCAGACTAAGATTTCTAATCCAGATCTTTTTGTATTTGATAATTAATTATAATAAAAACTTCATTTTCAGCATTTTGAGAGAAAATTCATTTTTAGTACCAAATTGTAATCTAAAATACAGAATTTCTGAGTACACATCCATTTCAAGCAGGGACGTAACTAGGTCATTTTCGAGCAGGGGCAAGACCTCGTTTCGGCGCCCCCCCCCTCCCCATAAAAATAAATATCAAAAAGTTATTATTTTAAAAATATTAATTTAAATTAGGCAGTGATAAGGAGACCGCATGTGTTGATAAGCCTATAAATGCGACTTTTACGTAGTTATAAGTTTTTATACAGTTTTATCACTGGATTGCATTTTTTAAAATTTCGATACTTGGTAAAAATCATTAAATATTTCATTTATTATTTTACATACGAAGTTTTTCAAGTAAAACTATTTTGTATTTCCACAAGAGAGTAATTAACAACTTGTTGCATTATTATTATTATTATTTATCAGGGGGCTCTGCCCCCTGCTCGCTGACGCATACCAACCCCCGAAGATTGCTTCGCAGCCTTATTTGATTCACGAAGATTTAAATTGTCTGTCAGAAAGAATCAGATTGAAAAACACGTTACGAGTTCCGTTTCGAACAAAGTGAAAATTCCCCTCTTCCTACCATAGAAAATAGAGTTTAAGTGAAGAGCTAATGTTTTGAACACAATCCCAATCCTACCCGAAAATATAAAAATAATTTGATTGAAATATGCATAAATGAGGTGTAAAAAAAATAATCGCTTTGAAGAGCATTTTCCCTCGTCCCAAACGAACTTGGAACCAACTTCCACAGCTATAGGCGCTGGTGCTAAAGGGGCTCCTGAGCATTGCAGAACGGCAGTTTTGTATGTTTGAAAAACTACTTTTACGTTCGTGGTCTCTAATAATATATTTTGCTCCTTAGCTCCGGACTGAACATAGGACTTTTCGCTAAAATAGAAACCCTTATACCTGCTGTTCTAATTTGTTGATAAAATTGTTACAAGCTTTATTTGATGCAGAAAAAACCTTTTTGGAACAACATGAAATATTAAGGGATGTGAGAAATCTTTCATCCCTTGAAAGACAATGTATGTGAAATTTTAGCTTAAAAAATTAATTACAAAAAAAGCTAATTAGAAATTTAAAGTAAACAACCCCAGGTTCAAATCCTTGGGGCTCGAAGTAATTTTGTACAAAATTTTAAGGCTAGGTGCTCTGAGGTCTCCTGGACGCAGGCCCGCCACAGGCATCTTTTCACAATTTCTTTGACGTTACTTTTTTTTCTTTTTTAAATGTATCGAGATGCGAATTTAAAATTACCACTTTAAATGAAAACAATAAAACAGAAATGTTTTCAACTATTTATTTTTAAGTATTTATATTATACTACTATGAAGAAATTTGTAAGAAAAATAACAATATTCAACTATATGTCGCAATAACGTGTGAAATAGTTTTTACTCCGATGAAAAATTTAGTGAGCTATTTGTTTTTGTTTCTCACGTGAAATTAATTGAATATTGCCACTACTTAGTATATAGATTTTAATCCAACAACTTACAATAGCTCGAATTGAACATATTGTCTTATTTAAACATTACCTTGAAAATTTTACATGCAACACATTTTATGTTGTCGCAATCTGTGTAATTAAATATTAATTATTACAAGAGATATTTTTTTTTTATAAAAGACGCACATTTCCCACCTCTGGTATTTAGTTATACATCTGAAAAACATTTCTTAGAAAAACAAAACCTAATGTGCTTCATATCAAAACTCTTTCTATTAACCTTTAAAAAAAAAAAAAAAAAAAAAATCTTAACCATATTAACATTACATGTTTTCAGTGAGTTTCTTTTCAGGTCTAAAATTTCTCATTTTAGCTGAATTTATCGCTAAAAACCTTAGTGTTCTATAAACAAAAATGAACAGCCTATCGCACTTTAAACTGAATCTCCATTATTATAATGCGAGATTTTCCCCCAAGAATGAGAAAAATTGTAAACCAAACTAGACCAATGGAACATTCTAACGACTTTCCCTTAGGCCAATGGGGTAGACAAGCTCTCGTCATTGTAAATGAGAGGAAGACATCATGTTGGTAGCTTTATGACGTTTAATTGTATAAAAATGAGATTTGAGCATTTCCGCTGTTCTGTACTTTTCATAGCTTCGCTCCTATATTCCTCCTCCGAGAGAGAGGTTCTTTAAATAAAATATAACAAGAACTGGTCACTCTAAGAAAATACTTTCATGCTATTTACGGAGCCATCCTCGCTCTCTTTTGGTCTATCTTTACCACTCTTTATACCATTAAACCAAGCAATCTTTCTGCCTGCGCCCGCACTGAGTTTTTTTAAGCAATCACGATTGCTTATTGTTCTCACTTGACTGTTTTGAATTCCTAACATTTTATTTTCCCACCAGCATCCTCTGCCAGCACCACCGTCGCGTCGACCGGCCTCACGATGCTGCTCCTCTTGCAAAAATCGTCTCCAGGTTGCGTCCATATCCTACGCACACACGCATACATACACACACTCATGCCTACGCACAGACACAAACACACACTTATGCCTGCACACAGACGCAAACACTTATGCCTACGCACAAACGCCTACACACACACGTGCGTACACACACAGCACTGCATACACAACAAGCACACACATTCATGCATACATACACACACACCTACACACATGCGCCTACACAAACACACACACAGCACTGCATACACAACAGGCACACACATTCATGCATACATACACACACACCTACACACATGCGCCTACACAAACACACACACATGCGCCTACACAAACACACCCTCGCATTCATACACACACACGCTCGTGATTGCGAAAAACGTAATTTGAATTCAAGATGCCAAAAATTCAAATTAATATTTTTTTTTTTTTGGACTAATAATTTGTTCTTTTTTTTACAAAAATTAATTTGAGCATTTATTTTGTCAGTTTAGCGCCCCTAAAATCTGGCGCCCGGGGCACGAGCCCCGTCTGCTCCCCTCTAGTTACGTCCCTGATTTCAAGCAGCGTTAGGACGAACTTACTCATAGCTCTCGTACACGTGCGCCTGTCCAGTGAGCGGAAATAAATTAGATCGACAACTGACTCTCCACCTACTCGCGGTTGCTCCTTTTTCGAAATTTATCTTAAGACACCCGCGGTTAGTTGCTTGGAGTACTGCAGGAAAGTCCACTGCCCCTTCTCAAGGGGCTCGGGCTACACAGTTAAAGGCACATAAACCTCACCCCGAGCTCAGCTCGGGCTAATTGTCGAGAGTGTCAAAAGACAGCATAGGAGACCTTAAACCAGTTGAAAAGACTTGCATTATATGTAATAAAAGCAACAATAGTGTGATAAGTACAGAAAATGGTCGTGAAAAAATAAGGGTCATTGCGAAATGACGTAGTTACTAAGTGTTTGAACGCGTTAAGTGAGAAAGAGTTGTTGTACTACCATATGAATAATGCATGCTATAAGCAATACTGTCATAAGAAACCTCTTTTACAGCTTCAAAATGAGAAGGAAAAATCAAAAGGTGAAGATGGCAAGTTACTGATAAATTATTTACCAGTAACCTGTGACAAAAGTGTATACGCTATTGCACGCGAAGTGCAACTTAGCAATCCAGATAAATTTTCAAATATTGTACTGGTGTTAGGTGCATTCCATATGGCTAAAATTGTGCTATGTTGTTTAGGTAAATATCTTCAAGGAAGTGGAATATCCAATGTGTTTATTGAATGTTCAGTCTTTGGAGTAAATGTGCTACAATCGATTTTACATGGAAAGAATTATGTGAGAGGTGTCAAGGGGATGTTCATGTTGGGAGAAACCATGTTCAGATTGCAGGCGAAATCTTTTTTGAAGAACGTTCCATTGAGTCCTGCGCTACAGAGTTTGAAAACTTACAGAACATTCAGCAGAATGTTTCTTTGGCTTGGGGAAAAAAAATTAGATCATATAGATGTAGATGGTAATGTGGAAAAACTCTTCTCAGACTTTGAGAGATTTGTCAGCCGAGGAAGGAAAATGTCAGAGCAATTTTTGTACTGGAACAATTTTATGAAACTCGTCCAACTTCTCAGAAATTTGATTTTTTCAGATTGACAAGGTCTTTGGGAATTACATTTAAATAAAGTGCAGAAACTTCAACCAGTATTTGCCGTATTTGACTGTGTCAACTATCAGCGATGGTTTTCTCTGTATTTAGAAGACATGAGGAGACTAACCAAGACAGCCCCAGAGGTGCATGAAATGTTCATGAAGGGGAACAAAGGTAATCCGTTTTATATGCATATGCTTCCTAATCCATTGCACAATCTGTTAACAAAAGCACTGGTTTCCCAAGATACAAAGGAAAAAATATTAAAATTATTTAAGACCGGCGAAGAGATGTATTGTACATTGCAGAAAACACGATACGAGGACAAAACAGTAAGAATATCAAGCACCTTCCGTAAAGCCATGTTGCCACCATATCATTGCACCAAAGCGCAAAGTATAGGTGCTACAAGGAAAGTTACTAAAAAGATATCGAGCAAGTCATCTCACCGAATGATACAAATAGCTCAGGCTCGTTCGTATGACATGCAAGAGCTCTTTTGTTATGAGCTATCTGAAAACTGTTCATTATTCAATGACCAAGGGCTAATGGTAAAATAGCAAAAAAGTGCATTGTTAAAAGAGCTGGAAACATGGTAGCACCAGTGATGATACCTGGTTCAAGTCTGACGATAAAACCTGTTTTATAGTTGACGTCATGAACTCTGTACGAAAGGTTATGACAAATGAAAATAAAACTTTTGGTGGAGTTATTTCAGCTTTTTCGTCATACATCGGGAGCATCACCAAGAACTGTGGAAGAGTACATTACATTTTTGACAGTTATCGCAAATTTTCTCCTAAAAAGTCTGAAAGGGTGCAAAGACAAGGTAGCAGCATCGTTATAGATGTGGTCAAAATCTCAGAAGATATATTCCATTGCCTGTCCGACTCAGCAGCTTTTGGGGATCTTTAAGAAACAAACTGATGTTGCAAAAGTCCATTGTCGATACAGTGACAACTTCTTTGACTCCAAACGCCACATAATACCAACCACACTTTTAGTGCCTTTCATGGTGATGAAGAGGATGATGTAATATTTAACTGTACATCTGTGCAAAGTGGAAAACAGATAAATAACCCAGAATTAAACTGTCTGACAGTAGAGGAAGCTGAATTCAGAATGTCGATTCCTTCAAAACATGCATCCTTGTGTGTGTTCACTAAAATCATTATTGCTAGCGCCGACACTGATATAATGGTGTTAACTTTGTTTCACTATCTTACTCTTCAACGATTTGGTGTTCAGGAACTTTGGGTGCGTACTGGAGTTGGTGATTTTACACGATTCTTTTCGTTAATGATATTCACTGAAAAAAGGTGAAAACTTATGTTCGTTGCTTCCTGCCATCCACGCACTATCTGGATCAGATTAATCAAGTAAATTTCGTACCAAAAAATCTGCTCTTCATTGTACATCTGTAGAATATTTGGAGAGTTTTGGCGTATCATCTGACTGGATTTATATGGAGCAAAGTCTTAAATCGGCAGAAAAATACTTAGTGCAAGTACTGCGGAAAGGGTCATTCTGTAAATCTTTAGATGAACTTATGTTATGGCTGTATCATCATGCAAAAAATATTGACACTGATAACTTGCCGCCTACTAGCAGAATGCTAAGAGCCACTTATTAAAATCATATTTTTACACATACCTACAACGACATTGTACTGACGATGTTGCTGTTGACTTAGATCCTTGTGAATTTGGTTTTGCTGTGGTCAGAACCGTGTCCAAGGGGAGGGTTTTAGGGGTTAAACCCCTCCCATTGAAAAAAAAAGTATGTCAAATGAAGAAAACGATTTACTTAAATTGACTTTAATGTGAAAGCCTGCGTTTAACGTTCCCCCCCCCCCTTCTCTCTGAAGTTTTTCTGTAATTTTAACTCAGTAATTCTGTATTTTTTTTCCCTCTAATTCAACTCAGTTGGACCTAAACGCTTGCATTTCTTTCTTCTTTTATAACTTAAAAAATTTTGCATAACATTCAAATGTTATGTAATTTACAACTGTTAAAGCTTTGCCGACTGAAATAATATTTTGGAAAAACTGTGGTGGTAAAACCGTCGAATTATCTACCAATACAAAGCATTAATATTGCTTATTGTAGGGAGGTAATGATGAATTTGGCATGTGTTGCAGCTATGAAGATGTATTAGTGATGGTGTTTAGTAATGTAATTTGCATTTACAATATGCTCGTTCTAAGCCTTATTTCAGAACATAAAATCTGATATGCATTCTCTTACATAAAAAGAATTCGTTGAGAGTTTTTAATACTTGTTGCAATAAAGCGCATAGTTAACAGATTTAATTAAAAAGAAACAAACAAGGTTTGATAAAAGTGAACCTGTAAAATGAAGGAATACTTTGGTTACTTGAGCAGCCAGAATTATTCTTCTAGGGGAAGACGGGGGGGGGGGAGGTTACAGCAGTACTTACAGGTGCATAAACGCCATACTGGGATCGATAATTTGTAGTAAAACTAATAAAGGTTGTGAGGGATTGAATTCTCTCCCCCCCAGGTAAGATTAAAACCCCTCCCTTTATGAAAATCTGGACACGGGCCTGGCTGTGGTAGATGATGATTTGATGCCAGAAAAGAACTTACAGAGATTTCCAATCGATTTTATTGGAGCATGTAATTGCTTGAAATGTTGAAATGTGCCAAATCTTCCTGTACTTGTAGAGCAAATGAAGTAACCTGTTGCTCTTTCTGTAAGTGTAATAGTACGGGTTTGCAACAAGGGTGCCCATATAGGGGGGCTTGCCCCCAACCTTTAAAATTAGAACTTCCTTGCTTTTGGCACTTTTTGCTTTGCAAAAATGTAAAAACATTTATTCTCCAGTCATTAATGAATAAGTTATTAAAAATGAAATATTTTAATGACTCTAATCTGTCCTAAAATCGGTTTCCATGGAGAAAATACCCTCCCAACCCATGGGGAAAATATCTGAGTCCCCCCTTTACTATTTTGCATATGAGCGCCCTTGGTTTGAAACCAACTTGTAACAACCCCTTTTAAATATAATTTTATTAAGTGCAACAAAAAAATAAAAAAAAGTTATTAATAGCAGCAGTAAAAATACATTGCCATTCGCCTTAAAAACACTAATGGTAACTTACTGGCCAAATTTTCATTTTTGTTGGTGAAGTACTATTAACATAAATTTGGGCTTATATGGGGCCGAAAGTGCGGGCCTGCCATCTTTGATGACGTCATAGCAAAAAATGTACGAAATGGCAGATGTCCACATAAGCTCTAAATACTTTTTAGGACACCTCTAAACATTTTTGAAGCAAAATTCTCCGCACTCAATCTTCCCATCGAAGTACTAAGCATTTATGAGAGCGAGCGGCCGCCATCTTTGATGACGTCATAGCAGGAGAAGTGACCAGGTGGCGGATGTCCACCCGAGTCCAAAATACTTTCTAGGACACCTACTAAACGTTTTTGAAAAGAAACTCTCCCTACTCGAACTTTCCTACAGAAGTGCTGTCAGATCCTGGACTAAATCGGGAATCCAAACAATCCTCGTCTTGCGAGGTGACGGAGTGAAGTCAAAAAGAAAATATAGGAAGGAAAAAAACATGGTCAAAATGCTGACAGCTTTTTTACTTCCTTTTACAAAAAAGGAAGTATTGTATTCGCGAAAAAATTTTCACTCAAAAATCGCCCTTAATTTCCATTTTGCTCACCCCCAAATGAATGTTGAGTTTTTTTTTCGATTCGACCACATGCGGAAAAGTGCCTAAGAATGTATAGACACGCGAAATATCCATTTTGACCATCACCGAGGTAATTACAACGACTTTTCTCGTGACGTCTGTGCGTATGTGTGTATGTGCGTATGTGCGTATGTGCGTATGTATCTCGAATAACTCAAAAATGGTATGTCCTAGAAAGTTGAAATTTGGTACATAGACTCGTAGTGGGGTCTAGTTGTGCACCTCCCGTTTTGGTTGCTTTCGGATGTTCCTAAGGGGGTCTTTTGCACCTTTTTGGGGGGAAATCATTGTTAATATCAATGCAAACTTAAGTGGTGTTACAATTTGGCGGACACTTGGCGATATATCACCAGTCTTTTGGTCGCCAAGTTTTGTCGCCAACTTGGCGGAAAATTTGGCGATTTTTTTTTATCTTGTTTTAATTTGGCCATCGTTTTTAATATTTAGAGATTAAACTATTGAATCACATTAAAATTGCCAATAATGGGAAAATGACATTAAAATGGAGTAAAAGGAAGTCATGTGAGGCACACATCAGCTCGTTAATTTTGCTAAGTAAGTAAAATTGCCATAAAGTTATTTGAATGTTCATGTTATGGTTTACAATAATTAAGTTTAGCTTATTAGTTGGTTTAAAATATATTTTTACACGTCCGTCCTAGATCACTGCCATTACTTGAAACTTTTTCAAGAATTTTTTCTTTACGTTGTCCTAGTAAAACATACCATGTTCACATATGTCCCCTTTCCCCCACATCATTTCTTTTCAGTTTTGAAACATACCCCCTGCGTAGGTTTTTCCCTTTCGATTATTTTAATTTTGTTTACTGAAATTGTTATTTTTAATGGAATGTTTTAAATGTCATTATCTACCGAGGAGAAAAAAAAAACATCAGTTCAATTTTAAATTTGCTTTAAAATAACCTCTAGCTAGTTCGAAAACCGATAAATATTAGACTCACGTTTTCCACTATAAACCACAAAATGGAAATGTATAAAATTTTGCTCACGTAGAAGAAAGAAATCTTCTGAAATGGTTTTCCATAGGCTTTATTTCCGGCTTTATAGTTCCGCTGGATTCTTCCCCAACTCCATAATTTTAACGTTGTAATTTCATAAGGTTATATATATATATATATATATATATATATATATATATATATATATATATATATATATGGGTAGCCAAACGTCAAATAAATGGAGCATTTCTTTGATAATGGTTCTCAATAAAATCGTTTTAATGGAAAATTTATTGAATCAGTTTTTCTATAAACTTTGAAAATACGGGTATCACAGAAAATTTTCCCAATAGCATTTTGTTAACCGAAGTGCATATGACATGCATTGATATTTTAGCGTTGAATATGTATATGAGCTATTGGAAAGAAGTATACAGGGTGTTCCGTTTTAACCTGCAAATACCTTTATTTTCGCAACCGTTAATCTTAGATGTATACTTCCAATTGCAAAATTGTTCAAAATCAGATGCAAAGTTGAGATATTGAAAGTTCGAAGCGAAAAGAGTCAAAAAATACAAAATTTAACTTTTTATGCGAGCCTCAGGTCCCCTAACTAATATTTAGAGAAATAATCTCCATTGAAAACTATTAATGACACAAAAAACTTTACATTTGTGCGATCGAGACTCAAGGAGATATTCCATTTCAAAGTTTTATGGAACCATACAGAAGATGAAATTGGAACCTATCCCCCTTTCAGAAGAATGCCAGGTCGTCTAAATAAGAAAAACAAGGTATTCATATTTTTCATTGCTATTCAAAAATATATGCAAATGTTATGCCGTCATACGCAAAAACACTCTAAAAAGCCTCGAACAGTTTGAGGACCCACACTCTATGCAAGTATATAATTTTAAAAACACTTGTTAACCGCTATGTTTTCCCCTTAAGGTGTTATTGACGGCGAGTGAAAAGTGGTGTAAGTAACAAAACGCTGCGTTTCATATCTCGGTGAATATTGGTCTTACTAATTTCAAACGTTTTGTGTTGGAAATATTTTTTAATGGAGATTATTTCTTTAAATTTAAGTTAGGGGACCCGGGGCACATATAAAAGGTAAATTATGTATTTTTTTACTCATTTTTATTTTCACCTCAAATATTCAATACATTTACTCTGCACCTGATTCTAAACATGTTAGCAATTGGAAGGATGCATCTAGGACCAACGGTTGCGAAAATAAAAGTCTTGCAGGTTAAAATGGAACACCCTTTATACAGTCATGTTGATGAAAATGGTAACAAAAAGAAGGAAATATGCAAATGAGCCGGGATTCTCGACATCTCACCCGCCTAGCTGTGATAGATCGCATAGTATCCTCTCATACGCTAGCACAACGTTTGGAGTGTGGTTACAGTAGTCATACTTACTGCATCCACGGATCGTCGATGTCTGCGGCGCCAGGGCCTGCATGCAAGGATTCTCCAATACAGGGACCCTATACCCTTTATCCCATCGTTACTTCCGGCTTCAATGGCCCACCAACACGCCCAATGGCGTGAAGATTAGCAACAGATAATCTCGGATGAGTTCAGATTCAATCTGCACTATAACGATGAACGTCTACGTTTCAGACGTTACACTTGGGAACGTCACCTCACAGAGTGTGTAATTCAACGTCATACCGGCATAACGCCAGGGGTCATGATCTGGAACGCTGTTGAACATCAAGGGCATTCCCATCTAGTCCGAATTACTTGTAACCTCAATAGCGAGCGCTACTTCAGGGAAGCTGGGACGCTGGAGGTACTACCCTTCCTTCAGAACATTCCTGGTGCAGTGTTTCAGCAGGATAATGACCGTCCACATGTCGCACTTAACGTACAAGTGTTCTTCGGTGCATGACAGGTTACGCTACTTCCTTGGCCTCCCCATTTTCCGGATATGATGCCCATCGAACATGCCTTGGATTGCGTTGGGGGGGATGCTCGCCCATATGTCCGTCCGAAAGTGGGTACGGATTAACTTTGACTTCAGATTGAAACCATATGGGACGCTATTCCCAATTTGATATTCAGCTCCTATATGATTCGATACCAAAACGTGTACAAGCTCTCTAAGCTGCGCGGAGTAGCTACATTCGATATTAATTTACGCCTATTATTTTTATTTCATTGATCTGTAATTTTGATCGTTTACTTGTAGCACTATGAGTAATATGCGCAATAAATTTTATTCCTTTCCAATGAGTCCTTCATGTTGTTCAAAATTTTCACAAACATGAGTGTATGACGCAGTGGGAAGCAAAGGGATTAAAGTGGACTTTTTAAAGTTTTGACTAAAACGCGGTTGAAATTCCGGTCCTAGTTAGGCTTCCATTGATTTCTTTTTCTAAATCATGCTGTATAGCAGCCCCTACAGAGCTACTAATACCATCTCTTATCCGAAAACAGAGAAGAAGAAGTTCATCTACCATTTGTACTGATTTGCACTACCCAGCACCAAAATGCATCTGGCTCAAAAATAGCTATTTCCGACGTATTTTGCCTGCTGAACACGTAAATCACCATGAAAAGTTGAGATTAGCTCTTGTTTTCAAGATACAGACAATTTGGGTAGTTAAATCTCTCTATTGCTCTTTTTTCTTGACAGATCGAAGCACCCCTTATGGGACTGATTATCCTCTATACCTCGACTCCTTTTGAGATAGAAAATCTCATTGCATAAATGGACTCTAGAAATTTAAATTCTGGGGAATACAATGCCCGAAATGAGCCTCTAGTAGATCCATCTACGTATTCCTGCTTCCACTTAGCTCATTCTGCTGGGAATAATGAAGAACTTCGTTAAAGCTGTGAAAAAAAGATAGTTTTCAGATACCTTAAAGGAAAATTTCCAAAATATGTTGAAGCTAAGGTTAAGGAGAGAATTTTTAACAGCCTTTCAAATATGCGCAACTTTAGAATTGTTTTTGATAAAATTTTAAAGGGGAAGAGAAGAACACCTAAAAAGCCCTTAAGGGTGTACTACAAGTATTTGCAAGTAGCATAGAAGACGAGAACTAAAAACAGTTGGTCAAAAAATCCTTACAGACGTCCGGTGACCATTGGTGAAATATATGTCACCGAAACTCTATTTCCTCCACTTCCTCCTGAATATTATGCTTAGAAACTGTGAAGCTATGAGCGATGAGCACTGGGAAAGGTTTCACTAAGATATCTTTACAATGGAACGCAGATATCAAAGCCATTAGAGCTCATCAAAGGCTGCTGAACTACTACAAGAGATGATCCCTACTCTTTTCTCTGATGTACGGGAAGAAATTGAAAATGAAGCGTTTACAGCAATAGGCTAAAGCAAACGATGCTATCGGAAAAGTTAACATTGTTTACGGAAACATTACCTGTTTAATAACATTTATTGCATAGGATTTCTTTTCCTTTTTAACTTTACTTTCAAATCCATATGTGGTTGTTGTGCATCTTTCTTCAGTGGGCTTTTGTGCTTTTTGAAAACAAGAGCTAATAAAAAAAAAATCCATTAACACATCGGTTCCCAACCTTTTTAGTCGTGCGGCCTACCAGTTGTTGAAAACGTCAATGAGGCCCACTAACTACTATATATTACTTGCACAGCCAAAACTTACTTTCTGTATGTGTATGGGGAGGGGGGGGGGCTTGGCATCTCTTCGTAACTGTCCTTTAGCGTAAATATACCGTATTATGTGAAACACACCGCCAGTTCAGTCAATTCCAGCCGAGGACTGCAGTTTCTTGCTTATTAGCACTCATCAGCCCGGCATAGGAAGTGAATGAGCTGGAGGTGGAAAACCTCTTAAGGAAGCCAAGAGTGCCAAACAAACTGGTAGCTAATATAGAATCAACACTGACGAGACGAGTAACCGATGCAATGGTTCGGTTCAACTCGAAAACTGAAGGCAAGGCATAGTCATGTAATTCTGCCTTAGCCCTGGCTATAGGGTGGTAACTTACTGAAAAAATATCGTATTATGCTTGAAAGTGTACTAAAACAAGAGTTTTGGAGATGTTAATCCCTTTCTCCCCTCTTGCTGCCCTTGTGGTATATATACTGTACAATAACTTTTCAAAATAATTTTTAAGGAAGGAAATAACTTGATTGCTATCACTTAGCAGGCATAGCTGTAAATAAACTCAAAAACCATTTATCAAAGTTAAAGCTCTATTTGATTTTGACGCTAATTTTCCTCTACGAGAGAGTTGATACTTGGATTGAAACTAAATAGCTTTAGTCTCAAATTACTCGCAGCATTCAATGCATTTTGTATTATTATTATTTTTTAAACTGCAATGAAAAGTCTCATTCAAATTGGTAGGTGGTCGAGAAGCCCCTCAAGTGTCTCAGTTTACTAGTCTACTAGTTAGTTCAGCAAAGGAGGAGCATTTTTAATTTGAAGCTAATCCTAGTTTCTTTTGAAATTTTCTGTAAAGGTGTTTCTAATTCATTAGATTTCATCTTCAATTATAGGGGAAAGTTCCCAAGAAATATGAAGAATCTTAACCTTAAAGTTCCATAGTGGTTATGAGCCAGGCAGAATTTTTTGAGTGACGTTACATCTAATAAGTGAATTTTTGCAAAAAATGTAATTTAAAACACAAAGAGAATTTTCTTGGTTCAGATTCTCGACCAGTGTCCACGGCCCAGTGAGATGCTGTTCGCGGTCCACTTGTGGGCCGCGGCCCATGGGTTAGGAACCGCTGCACTAACATATTCCTTTATCTCGACTTAAAATTATCAGGAAATGACTGTTTAAAACCAGGATGCAGACAAAAAATTATTTTTTTATTGCGTAATGTTATCTCCAAATTTTTAATTTTGGCACCTACACCCCTTTGCTTCTCACTGCCTCATATGATGTAGGAATGAAATAAACGATGGAAACTATGAAAGAAATGAAAGCAATTTTTTTTGGTTGTGATACAAATTTGTATCGTGATACTCGCTGTTTTATAGCATAAAGGTATAGGTTATTCACCATTCCAGATTGATGAGTCCATGACAAGGACAAAGCTGCTGTCTCTGGATGTGATAATCGGAGTGTCGGCATATTGCATGCTGTCACATTTACACATGTTAATGCCAAAACTTACCTAATCCTAAATATTATACTTCTTTGAAAGTTCTGTAACAGAATACATAAACCAATAGTAGTATTTGTATTTCCGAACAAAAAGTAAAAATGTTTTCAAAAAGTAACTGTAGTTTATCTATCCAGAGGGGACAAAACAAATGCAGAGTTCATTTTATAAATGCAAATCGTGTAACTTTGAAGAAACCCACCTAAGGGTACGAAGAATCCAATAAATAGATAAGAGTTATCGGTGAAAAATTCAGAACGAAACTCAAGAATAAATTTTAGAAGAAAACATCGGTGATTTTTCTTCCTATTCTCTAGACGTTGCAGTGAAAGTATATGCAAATGTTTAGGAAGAAAACATAAAAAATGGCTCATATTTCTGAACGAAGTTAAGTTTTAGGATGCAAAGTATGAAACGTAATTATATTTTCAGTAGAACTTAGAATTTTTTTTAATCTAAAAGTCTGGAAGTAATTTCATCCTAATTGAATTTAGGTATTTTCGATTATCTTTTTCATACTATTTGAAAAATATGAATTTTAATAACTGTCTTAGAAGATTGAAGAGCAAAAAATATGTTGCATGGATAAAAAAGGAGGGGAAAAAAGGAAAATATATGAATAATCGAATGGGAAAACAGCTACACTTGTCAAAAGGTCAGATAAAAGTAACTGTTTTTTTCCTTCTTTTTTGACAGATTGCAACAAGGGAAAATTTTTTCTTAGAAATCTTTGTCCTGATTCAGATTGTTGTTTCATTTTATTTTGCTAAAAATGTAAACGTTGTTTTGTTAACGTGCACGTGAAAAACTTCAAAAGAGAAATAACCTTAATTGAATCAGCTTCGATATTTTTGATAAGCATTGTAAAACGAGCAGATGTGTGCATCACATGACTTCTTTTTACACCAATTTAATGTTACTTCCCCATTATTTGCAATTTTAATGTGATTCAATAGTGTACTCTCTAAATATCACCACTAGTGGCCAAATTGAAACCAGATTTTAAAAAATCGCCAAATTTGTCGCCAACTTGGCGACAAAACTTGACGACCGAAAGAATGGCGATATATCGCCAAGTGTCCGCCAAATTATAACATCACCTGAGTTTGCATCGAAATTAACAATGATTTCCCCCAAAAAAGGTGCAAAAGACCCCTTAGAAACACCCGAATGCAACCAAAAGGGGAGATGTACAACTAGACCCCACTAGGAGTCTACGTACCAACTTTCAACTTTCTAGGACATACCGTTCTTGAGTTATGCGACATATGTACGCTTATGCGCACAGACAGACGTCACGAGAAAACTCGTTGTAATGAACTCGGTAATCATCAAAATGGATATCTCTGGCGTCTATACGTTCTTAGGTATATATGCATCCCCTATCAATTCAGCAGCACGCTCTGGTAGACAAATAATGCGCAATTTTTCTCTTTTTCGGATTGCGGGTTGATTTGTCCACCATAAAGATACCAGTGCACG
The DNA here is from genome assembly GCF_026930045.1 of Uloborus diversus. NCBI lineage: Eukaryota > Metazoa > Arthropoda > Arachnida > Araneae > Uloboridae > Uloborus > Uloborus diversus. The sequence goes on along the minus strand of NC_072736.1, from coordinate 89,887,205 downwards.
GGGCGCCCATATGCAAAATTTTGAGGGGTGGGGGGCGAGCTCAAATATTTTTACCATGGAAACAGATTTCAGTACAGATTAGAGGTTTTAAAATTTGACATTTTTAACAACTTATTCATTAATGGCTGGAGATTCTTATATCTTTGAAAAGAAAAAATACTAAAAGCAAGGAAGTTCTTTTTTCAAGGGGGGGGGCTCTATCCATACTTGCCCCCCCCTAATATGGGCGCCCATGTACCAGTGCATGACTCCTTGTACTGGACCCGGAGAAGAAAACCGTATGGTGTCAAGTCGTAAGACCTGAGTAATCAATAAACCTCACGAATTTTTGTAAGACATACGACCAGAAAGTTTTTTAACAGAACGATGATATAGTAGGCTTAGTCGAAAGTGGTGATCAAGGGAGAGGTGATTTAACACTTCATGATTGACTTTCTAAGTCACCGGACATAACACCATGCGATTTTTTCCTGTGGGGATATGAGAATAACACTGTGCTCATGCACCCTTTACCTGCTAATGTTAACAAACGGAAAATTGAATCACTGCAGTTATTGCTTCTGCGACATACGTGCAGTAATGTGTATGACAGGAGTTTGAGTGCAGGTGTGATAAATTTCGGGCGTCGGGAGCAGAACAAATAGAACATCTTGAGAATGATTTATGTTCGTCAAAAAAGAAAAAAAAATGTTTTTATATCATTTTTCTCTTACAAATATAACGTTTGAAACCCCAAAATTCTTTTTGAATCACCCTATATTCGAAACCAATCGATGTTCAAAAGATCAGTCATCCAGTTTCTCAATAGATGACGCCAGTGAAACCAATTGTCCTTTACATAATTTAAATGGCTCTGTCTACTGAGTAACTAGAGAATTAGAGGAGTGCATTGCCTTCTACACCAACATCCTATGCTTTGTGGACTGTAACGGTGGGGCCTCCTTCGTGGTGCGACCTGTGTAACGTTTAATGCTCACCTCCCACCCCTAACGGATGCTTGATCAGATCGGTATCCAGTCATCGGCTTTGGGGTAGTAAATTGAGCAGACGATGATGGGCTCCACTGAACCAGATTTTATATCTAAATCCACGGTATCCAGAGTCGTAAATGGTTTTCAACAGTTCCTGTGGGAATTGCAGGGACGTTCACACGCCCCGTAAAGGGTGGGACTCAGTTTCAACCAAGATTGTGCAGTATGTTCGCCACTTTGCTTACCTTATGTTTTGTTCACATCGATCGGGGTGTGAAAATTAATATAATTGCGAACAAAACCAATCGATGCTCAAAATCACTTAATAATTAAAACTAGTTAAATGCCAAATTTTTGTAGCAATTTTTCCGAATCCAACAGTTTTAGGTTATGCCATGCAAGATTTTTTTTTTTTTAATTATATACTTTCTAAGATAAATAAGATAAATAAATACCTTTGTGCTGAACAGTAAAGTAAGACAAAACAACGTAAGAAGAAGCACAAATTTGTAAATTACAGCAGACACGTGTTTCGGCGTTATAGGGAACATCTTTTTCAATGCAAAAAATAATGAGCTTATGGATGAAAGCATTGGCTTTTGTCGGATGTCTTTTCATCCATAAGCTCATTATTTTTTGCATTGAAAAAGACGTTCCCTATAACGCCGAAACACGTGTCTGCTGTAATTTACAAATTTGTGCTTCTTCTTACGTTGTTTTGTCTTACTTTATATACTTTCTATTTGAAAAAAAAAGTAAATAAACACACTTTCCGTTGTTTAATAAACATTTTAACAGCTTGCAACAAAACAAGCGTTCATCCTAGCGAACCAAACTTCTAGCAATACTTTATTATCATGAACCAAAAGAAATATTCCCATGTAGTTACGAAACTGAACTTCTTTCTTTTGTATACGAAAACTTAACTCTGCGAGTTCAGAGACTTCTGCATCCTTAAGTAGGTGCAATCAATTCTTAAACTTTGTTGAAGAGGAAGAGAAAACAGAAATTGCTGACCAAAAATCAGCCAAGCAAATATTTTGAGATTCAAGAATTTTTAACGAACGAAGGATGAATATCTAATGCTTGGAAAGGAAGTCATTCTTCAGAGTATAACATTTTTATTTCCATCTTTTGGAAGTAGACAGAATAGCTTTAGACGTAAGAGCTCTTGAATTTTTCCTTTGATCCTGAACTCAGCATAATGAGTTGTGCTAAAAGCTGTAAGTTTATCGAAGTGATAAATCTGAAACAGTTCACAGGAAGTATTTTTGAATGCAACTTTGTGCTTTAGCATAACAAAACATTTGAAAAAGTTTCTTATTTGTTTATATATTTGAAGGACTAAAAACTGATGTTTTTAGAAGATGTATAATAAGTTGGTATTGTTAAATATTTTGGAGGAATTCATTATTTGCTCGTTAGAAATCACTTTCTGTTGTTAATTGGGAATTCCCAAATAAAAAAATTTTGAAAAGAAAAATAGAACCGACTTCAAAATTGCTCTAAAAAGTGAAAAATAATTTTATTCTTTAAACACCATCGATAATACTTTTAAACATAATTTTTGAAGTTGGCACAAAAACGATCGATAAAACCATTCACAGCCATAACTCAACTACAAGTATAAATTTAACCACGTCCAGTTTCTTCACTACCACATGCATTACGCATTGATGACAGCATATTTGAGTAACGATATAAATGTTTCGTTCCTAAGTTTGGATGATTTTTTGATAAAAATATGAACGAAGCATGGTTACAATGGATTTTACTTTTTGTTTTTGCGCCAACTTCAAAAATTATGTTTAAAAGTATTATCGATGGTGTTTAAAGAATAAAATTATTTTTCACTTTTTAGAGCAATTTTGAAGACGGTTCTATTTTTTTTTCAAAATTTTTTTATTTCATTCTTTTTAGTGTAAATGTAGATATTTCAGTAAAAGTAAGAAGTTACCTAGTAAGAAGTGCGGCTCTATATCACTGTATTGCTTTAGAAAAGCCTTTATTCAAAATTATCATTACAATTACTATTAATGTTACAGTTATATGGCACCAAACTTTTATAACAATGAGTTTCATATTGTCGCGTAGATGAAGATAGCGAAGACAATGTGAAAGCCAAATGAAACGAATACTCGTTAGTCTCAACTCGAGATCTTAATTCAGAACCACGAATGAACGTTACATCTTCTTATATACAACTTGAAAAAGTGCTGGAACTTTTCAGACTTGAAAAGATACAGAAATTAATAGAACATTCGAGAAAATACGGAAAACAGTAGACACGAAATTTTAGTAAAATTCACTTTGTCCTAGTCGGGATTTGAACCCAGGTTGCTCGTGTGGGAGACGAGAATTCTACCACTGAGCCACCGTTATCCACAGATGAGAAGTGCGAACTTTGCTACAATATCATTTTAATCATTTAATAGGGAAATTTACTGTTTTTTGCCCATAACTTTTTTTCTAATGAACAAATATGGTCAAACAAAGTAATGGGACCTAAGTTGAGCCATCCTCTATCCATTAAAAAAAGAATCATCAAAATCGGTTCACTAGGTGAGACGCTATGAGTGGACAAACAAAAAAAAAAAAACATACATACGGTATGAACTGAACCGCCTCCTTTTTGAAGTCGGTTAAAAAGCACTGACAGAGTTTATTTTTTCCTGTGTTCGCCACTCAGCGGGAAAGCAGCTGTGAATTTCAGCATAGTCACTTGGCCATTATTTACCCTTTCTCTAAGATCCGCTCAGTGACGTACTTGTGTTTAAAGTCGAAAGTTTAATTTTTTATTGTTCTTTTTAATTTTTTTTCGTAGATACCACTCTTGAATGTTACAATTTTGTATGCAAAAAGCATATAAAAATAACAAAATACAAATGTGAGAACTGCAATAATTGTTCAACAAATGCCATTAAAATATCATTTATACGTACATTAAAATATCAATGCCATTAAAATACCATTTATATGTATACATTTTTTTAAAACTTTATATTCGTGAAAAATTCGCAAATTAAACTTTATCATCATTTTTTACTATATTATGATCGTATTCATTTTAATTGTGTTCGTCTCTTCGTTCAATTAGATCGTTGCTCTTTCTATAAAATTATTTGACATTGTATTAAATGGGAAAATCATTAAAACACTATAGTTGAAGCTTTAAAAAAATGCTGGCTGACGGAGTACGCCCGTCGGTTTCTCATGTTACTTCAAACCGTCCGTGTTCTTAAAGGTTAAATGTGTTTTTTAACACTGTTTTTTTTAAACCCATTGCAAATTATGCGACATTAAGCATTTTTGTACGCTCCAAATCTTCACGTAATTTAAAATTCAATTTTTAAATTCAATCATTTAAAACACTTTTTGAACACGGACACTTCTCACCATGGGCGTCGCGGTCGGGGGGGGGGGTCCAAGGGGTCCGAACCCCCCCTCCCCCAATATTTGAGGACCGGACCCCCTCAATATTTGAAAATCGGACCCCTCGATAATTGTCAAGATGAAATTCATTATTTTGGGGAAATTATTTTTGCTTTGAAGACTTTAAACAGTTGCATAATACATAATTTACCATGTTTAATTCATATCAAATAAAACGAAATGAACATCGAAAAAAAAAAAGAACTAAATAAAAACAAAATAGGTGATGTGTATAGTGAACAGAAAGTCGGAAAGTGAACTCCAATGACAAACCATTGCTCTGCTCTCTGCGCACACGAGCTTCAGTGGAGGATGCTAGAAAGGGGACACCTTCTCCCGAGTGCAATGTCAGCCATCCATAGTCGTGTCGCCGGCCTCCCCAGCTTGAAAGCAGGGCTGCGGAGTCGGAAGGAAAATGACCGACTCCGACTCCTGGATTTTTTAAACGCCCGACTCCGACTCCAGATTTTTTTTATTTTTTTTTTTCAATTCCCTCTCCCCCTTCAGGAAGGGGGAAAAACCACAAACAGAGATTGAAATATTAATTCTTTTCCATGAAAATTTCGCATTTTGTATTTTATTGTAAACGTAAGATGCATACAACGTCAGAAATTCAATTAGAAAATCAAATTTTCCAATAGTTACGAGTTCAAAGTGAGATGACTTAAAAATACCATTTTTTTCTTTTTCAATAATTTAAAAGGATTACTTGTAATTTGCCCCCTTTTAATGTTTAACAAATACATATTGAAAAAATCGTGTGCTTTCAAATTTTGAAAGTTGCAACTTGAAAGAAAAAAAGCTTTTTTCTAAGTCTAAGTTCTTGAGAAGGGGTGGTTTGCCCCGGGTGACACCCATCTGGTAGGTGACACCCAACGTTAATTTCAGAGTTTGTAAAAAATATAAATATTTTAATTCCGAAAATTTTCTTGAACATATTTTAAATTTTATTTAACTTTTCGATTTCAACGAAAGTAAGGCACATATACGTCAGGAGCAAATTTTGCACAAAATGCGGCGGTATACAAATTTGTACGAATAGCTTTTGCTATACCTATATTTCTTCTTTGCTAAGTTTTTAATTTAAATTTTATAGTCTGCTTTATAATTAACCTTAATATGAAGATTGAAAGATTAACTGCAATTATTGAGAGTTGTAACCAAGAAATCATTTACACTTATTTTGTGCCATACTTTTTATGAAGAATTAAGCATATAGAAATGGTCTTGGCAAAAAAAAAAAAAAAATCATCGGATCTTTGAGATTCGTGCTTTCATACCAGAACTTATTTGCAAATTTGCCGAACACTCTCAAAAGTTTCCACCCGAGCTACGGGCCTCGACTTACTAATTGTTACTTTCCTTTAACTATTTTATAACTGAGATTGAACAAAACACTATATTTCTACTTTTATTTGAAAGTGATTACTTGAAAATGTTAGGCAACAAAACCGTTTGCTGACAGTTGCTATTTGTTAAGTTAAAAAGCAAGCAAACTAGGAGACGGCTACAGAAAGTTCGGAAAGCACTTAAGTTAGCTGATTGCCATAATCGCAGTTATTTTCTCATTAGTAGCTTTTTATACGTGTAATCGAACCAATTGCTAGTCAGTTTTTAAAAAATGCAAGGAGAGTCAGTGAAAATGAAAGTAAAAAAGAAGGTCGGAGTCGGAATGTTTTCTAATGACTCCGACTCCTTTGCCCCAAAATCAGTTCGACTCCGACTCCACAGCCCTGCTTGAAAGTCATTCCAGCGTATTTGTTGCTATTTAGGGAGAAACAACGGGACAACTTTAAGATACTGAAACTAGATGGACAACTCCCCCCCCCCTTTTTACGACTCAACAGAAGTCAGACGGGGATCTGAGTTTCTGCCCCTTTCTTTCTTATCTCGTTTCGCGGCGCTTCCAGGTTTCTGTTTCAAGTTTGGCAGTGTTTGTTTCTCCGATTCGATTCAATTTATAGCGACCCCGACGTTACCCAAACAAAATGAGACACCTGACCTCTTTGGCGGTTTTTTTCAGCTGGCAACAACACCCTGGCCAAAGGATGCTCAAAAATTTAGAAAACCACTTAGCTGGTCAAAGGTTAAGTTTGGGGTAGAAAGGGAAAGGACGTGTCATGTGTTTGTCATTATTCAACACGTGGCTTCAAAGTACCTTACCGAAGCGCGGTTTCTCAAATGTGTTTGCGGCATCTCAAATTTGACCAAAAAAGCGTTACGTTACATAAAAAAAAGAGGAGGAGTCTAAAAATGAACGTGCAATTTCAAAAGCAAATCGTAAGTCAGCATAACGATGGATACTGTGATGTCACTTCCGATAGACCAACGAAAAAAGAAGCGCAAGATGATCAGAAAAAAAAAATAAAAGGAGCTTTATTGGGAAATGTTCCGACAAAAAAAAAATTCATATTGTCTTTTAGTCTCCTTGAGAGTAAGTGACCTGAAGAGCGCTCCATTTTTTGTAAAAATACTTTTTTTTACATATTCGATTACGGCTATGGATAGGTGACTTGAAACGGGAAAATGTAGCCTGAGTAATTTTTAACTACTGAATCATCAACAACATCCACGGAACCATTTTTAAAAAGTCAAAAGACCGTGATAGGTAAGTACCATTCTGTTTAGTGTATCATGCAGGGATTCCCCGATTTTATACTATTCAGATTATGTTATTTCTCGATTTTCTGAATGAAATTCCTAATTACCCACAGCACTACTACCCACATCACTATCTAATAAGAATCTCCTTTTAATGCAATATTTCACAAAAAACTTCGAAATTTGAAGACTCGTCAGAATTTTCTGAGAAAGGAAAGTTTATGAAAGTTCACAGTGACCTCCTATCGAGTAGCCCCTAAATGCCTGTTAATCAGGTATGCTTTACAGTCAATATTTTGACATTATGAGTCCTATCCGAGCTAATGCGTTCAACTTTCTCTCTCTCTCTTTTTTTTTGAAATGTTTCATCTTTTATAAATTTTAATGGAATAAATAATACTCCTTTTAGTTATTAAAGCTTAACAGAAAATTATCCATTAATAATCCTGCTTTACTGAACAAATTTTATTGAAATAACCATTTTAAAACTTATTGTCACGTGTCAGAAAAAAGCAGTTCATTTCTCTATCTCTTTCCCATCGTCCGCTGATCAGAATTCAATTATGCACCAAATGCTGTTTGTTCTCTGTGTAGGCCAGTACTTTTCAATCTGTGGAGTGTGCCTCTCAAGGCAGGCCTATCACTTAAAGTGGATCAGGAGGCGCACTTTCCCCGCTGACTTTGAGAAATAAAAAATTAAGGTATATACGAGTACATGGGCATGGCTATTGCTGTTTTTTGGTTGCTTATGCATTGAGTGTACGAAGGATTCAACAAAAAAGCAAAATTTTGGTGCATTTGTTACAAAAAACCTGAAAAAATTAAGAAAATACTTTAAAAGGTTGCATTATTAAAATATGATATTATGAGAGCTTAATTATTTGTGTCTTATTTTATTTTTGTATTTGTGTTTTTCGTAGGTTCGTGAATGTCATAAGGGTGAATTATATACTTTAATTTTTTAATTAAAAAACATCAAATTAAACACTTTCGAATCCAACTTGTGCCAAGAACTTAGAACTGCAGGGTTTATCACTATGTAATATAAAATTTAATTTATACAGTTGTCGCGGCTTATATATGAGTCACATTTTGTTCTAAACAGCTTTGATTCCATAAAGCGGCTGATTCAATGAAGCTAGATTTCGTTTTTGATGATTTCATTCATTAAGAACGGTTAATTCAATTGTCCACTGTTTCAAAATGTTGAAAATTTGGTGCGGCTACTCTTCGTGTGCCGCCCTTCGTCGTGTAAAGCTGAAAGAAGCTTCATTGCACTGAGAAAGCTGAAATTGTATCTAAGGTCGACTATGACACAAAAGCGGTTGAATCATGTTGTTTTATGTTACGTTCACAAAAACATCTTGGACGAAATTGATCACAAAAAAAAAAAAAAAAAAAAATAGCACGGATATTCGTATTCCATGTGCAGTCTAGAAAAAATTTACCTGTTGGTATTTAATTTTTTTTCTTATTGTGCAATTATGTAAATCAAGATGTAAACCTTGGAAAGTATTGTATCAAATGTAAATCCAATTCTATTTGATGTCAAGTTTTTGTCTCATATATATATATATATATGTAAACGAATTTTTCTTAATGCAACTTGAAAATGACAGAGTCAAAATGGTCCCCCCCCCCCCCAATAAATTTCAGCTGACGACGCCAATGCTTCTCACTCTTTTTAGAACACTTTGAAATCCACATTACAGCTTTCAAAACACTTTTCAAGACATTTCTTTGGTTCAGCTCTCTTTTCTAACCTTTTTTGAAACGCATTTTAAAACATTTTTAAACACTGACACAAGTCTTTTCTTTTAGAACACTTACAAGAACACATTTTACAGCACTTATGAAACACTCCGTTGATTATCCGAGTAGTTTTTGCTGGTTATTTTAAATTTTATAGCAACCTCGTGAGCAGCTAACTGCTGTAGGGCAATCGACTGTCTTCGACCAGGAAAGGCCATCATTTTGGACGGCGGGCGTTTGCGACACCGGCGGAGAGCGATTCATTCCATCAAATTTCTAGTTGTACTAGCTGCGTCGCCCTGCTTTGCACGGTCCACATCGAAAATAAAAGTTACGTCATGTGACACAAGTTCAACACTCAGGCTTGAACCCAAAAAAAAAAAAAAAAAACAGTGAAATTTTGCGGCAGATTGCGGGAAACCCCCCAAAAGTTAACATTTTAAATCCCCTGATTACAGGAAAAGCCTCAAAACAAAAACAAGAATTTAAGAATTTTACCTGTTCATATTCGAGAAAAAAAAATGGCAACAGATCTTTCATCTCAATGATTTTCTTCACGCTGTAAATTTTAATAAAAGCGTTGTTGCGGAAAGTTGAGATGAAGCACTGAATAATAATTTGAATGGAGGAAAGCCTTCGAAAAATAGGGATTTTATGTCGAAATCCAAGCTTCATAATTAATAGTTTTTAATTGATATCTCCGCTAATTATTATTGGAGGATTATGTTAAATAGCCAAACATGAAGAGCGGAAGATTACAAATCTATCGATACCTGGTTCGATGATCAGTTCACTGTCGTTCGGGAGAAGAAGCTTGGACATACATAGATACGCTCAGTTTTTAATTATATAAGAGATTATATTGAGAGAGTCTATTGACTGTTAGATGAAAATAGCTGTAGAAATTATATTTGTATGAAGCGATAGTATAAAGCAAGGGTGCCCACCTGGGGGTGGAGGATTTTAGGGGGGTTGTTTTGAAGGGTGTTTTTCTCATTTGTGCAGGGGGGGCTCTTGCTTTTTTGGGGGTGTTCCGCAATATTGCGGGGGGGGGGGGTGCGCCTTTGCCCTTAGGGGGGCACCCCTGTATAAAGTGTATATAAACGTGTTGCTTATCTGTTCTCCATATGTGATTCTGAACTATTCTCAAATATGTTTTCAAATTTAAGTTTAGCAAATGTTCTGAACGAGACTCATTTGGAACAAATCCGAAGCACATTACAATATATTTTCATTTTAACGGATCATTTTCGGAACACATTTTAGTTCAGGCATCTGGAAAACATTTTCCAGATTAAAGTGTTCCAAACGTAATGTGTACTGGGAATTTGCAGTTTATTCGTCTAATACATAGAGTCATTTTATAAGTAGATATTTTTCGTCAAATAAGGTTTTCAGAAGAATACAATATATTCAGCAATTGTATAAATGTTAGCGTTTCAAATTCAGAGAATTAACGTTTAGAAAAATTTATTTTGTTTGGTTTGAGGGGGCAGTACGTGTATAGACTATTTTAAATTTTGCAAAGAAATATACTCCAACATTTAAATTTTGTACCGATAAAATTCCTTATGAAAAAATATTTGGGTTTGATAAAAAAGATGCATAAAATGAGAGTGCTTCGTCGGAATAAAATCTTCACTGTTTGAAACTTCACGGTTAAATCAGGTTTTTTTTTTTCTAGGAAAAAAAAACATCCTTCCTGTTTATTCTCGTGTACTGAATCCTTAACTTATCTGTGATGCAAAGTAGGTTCAATCGATACTTTCTTTCTAAAGGAAAACAGTGTGAGCAGTGGTGATCCTAGACAAAGGTTACACAGTGGATCTAAGTAAAGTAGGTAAGCCAGTTCGACAAAATGTAAAAAAAGGAATTTGTTACAGATCAACATAGTGAGAGATCTATGTTTTTTATTTCTAGATATTTTTTTAGTCGCTTAAGAATATAAGTATATTAGTTTGATGATAACATAAATAGAATTTTTTTTCTAAAAGTCTTGCGAAATCTTTTTTTAGGTACAATGTCAGATCGTTTTATAAATCTTTTAAATCCAGGCATAGGTGTCCATATGGGGGGTGGGCAAGTGGAGCTCAAGCCCCCCCCCCTTAGAAATTAGAACTTACTTGGTTTTAGTACTTTTTTCTTTGAAAAAATGTAAAACATTTCTTCTCTTGCAATTAATAAATAAGTTATTAGAAATGTTAAATTTCAATAACTCTAATCTATACTGATGAAATCGATTTCCATGGGAAAAATATCCTGCTAAACCATTGAGAAAATATCAGAGGCCCTTCCCCCTTGAAATTTTGATAATGGGCGCGAATGAATTCTGGGGTATGCATCTTAAGCCAATATTGTTCAACGTTTTTACCCGAGGGCCCTACCTTATAGTAAGAGAAATGTTTGTCAGAACGCATACAAACAGCCTGAACACAAACAAAGTTTAACTACTTTTAAATTTTGTCTAAAACATTGGGAAACACGGAAAATTAAAAAAATGCCATCCAAGTCTTCTAGTCATAATTACTACATTCTTATTTTATTTATAAGAAGTTTCTTTCTATTTTTAGAGACCATTTTATGAATACTAGTGTTCGCCCAGTGGTCGAAATTCGAATATATTCATAAATGAATATTTGAGAAAACTTGTATGAATTTAACTAATTCTAACATTTTTATTTCTACTCTTACTCATGTTTACTGCATATCTGAAAGCATACAATTTTTATATGTACACGAAATAACAAACAGTAACAATTTATTTCAATTTTGCTTTTTGTCTGTTAATCTCAAAATAAATGGATGAAAGGGGATATTTCGGTAATGGGGTCGTTTCCGAAATTTTAAAAAGTATTTTTTTTCAGAAAGAGCATGCTTAAAAACAAAGTTTTCAATCATTTTTTAAATAATTTGAAAACATATAATATTTTTTAACTATTATTTTAATCGATGCGCAGATTGAAATTCATTTTTTACGCTTCTGCACATGGCATCAAAAGCGATGAAATGCCATTCACTGTTGTCATTAGCCCATAACGCAAATTTTCATAACCTGGAAACAATGGTTGACAGCAAGCGTAAAAATTTTGCTCGGCTATGTAGCGCGCCAAACTACGTCACTTGTAACGTCATAAAGACCACGCTTTATTTCCAAAATCAAACATTAAAAAAAAAATAACAAAAACTTAACTGTAAGGAAAATAATAAAAAAAATCTGGCTCCACGTTATTTCTTTTGCTTATTTTATCAATTTCATTGACTGAAAGTAGTACTTTTAACTGAAGAAAACAACCCCATCAAGAAATTGGTGTAGTCGTCAAATTCCTGGCTTGAATAATTTTATTTTGGATACCATGTTGTTTTGTGCCTATCCTATGCAAATAGACATTTCCCTACTCTTTGTTTACGTATGCAAAGGAAAAACATTTTTCGCGCTGGCCATTGGAAACAAAAAATTTCACGCCAATGCATAAAAATCGCCAATCATCCAATTTTAGGAAGGAATGAAGCAGCAAAACTCAGATTATACGTAAAACATCTGCGTGAATAATATTACTTATAAAACTTCTACTATTATTGAGTAATTTGCTTTGATATCGTCATTAGAGATATAAATTTCCAAGTATGAAATGAACGAACTCTACTCGTGGCAACATATAACTGTCCATTCGAAAACACTGTACTTCGCAAACACATTTTTCCCATTGTATGCTCCTCTTGTCATGTCTTTCCTCTCCCTTGTCACAAACTGTTACTATTTCGTGAACCCCACCTTAAAGCGGGAGTTTATTCGTGGACAGATCCTATTTTGTGGCAACGTATGCAAATATAAATTTCCCTACTCTTTGGTTTCGAATGCAAAGTAAAAACATTTCTCGAGCTGCAATTGGTGCCAAAAATTTGACGCCAATAGATGAAGAGCGCCTGCCAATTTAACAATTATCGAAATCTTCACGAATGAAATGATCCTGCAAAACTCAGATTATACACTTAAAACTTCTGCATGAACAATGCTTCTTTTAATAAATTTAATATTATTGAGTAAGTTGCTTTGACCTCTGCCGTTAGAATTATTGTGTTCCAAACAGTCAAATAAACAAATCCTACTTGCTACATTAAAAATTGTCTATTCAAAAAGACTGGACGTCGCAATAATAGTGTTATTTATAAAAGAATCCTGTTTGTGATTTGTTTACGGTTTAGGGGAAAACTGACAAATGCACTTTTCAAAACCTTTGATCTCTCTCCCCTTTGTCGCAAAGTTTCACATTTCACCATAAACCCTCTTCCCTTTGCCACATATCACACTGTTTTTCATAGACGTTCTTCAAAAATTGCTTGATGTCTCATTCTCCCCATTGTATGTTCCTTTTGTCATTTATTTCCTCCGCCTTGTCACGAGCGGTTAAAATTTAACGAACCCCACCTTAAAGAGGGACTTGATTCGTATTCAGTTCCTTGCAAATAGACATTTTCGTACTCCTTTTTTAAGAATGCAAAAGAAAAATATTTCTCGCCCTGGCATTGGTGCCGAAATGGATAAAGTTCGCCAATTTCACAATGGAGTCGTTTCCAAAATTTTAAAAGTATTTTTTTTTCTGAAAGAGCATGATTAAAAACATGGGATCTAACCATTTTTTAAATAATTTGTTTAAATTTAATATTAAAAAAAATTACTTAAATCGGTGCGCTTTCATTATTTACGCTTCTGCCGATGACATCACAAATAATGAAATGCCATTCAGTGTTGCCATTCACAGAGCAAAATATTTAATTCGCATCTTTACTCATATGTATTGGCAACGATATGGTTGATATAGCAAGCGTAGAGCGCAATTTTAATTCGCTTCTTGATTATCATAACGGGGAAACGTGGTAGAAAGATGCGCCAAAGAGCATCATTTGTGACGTCATCAAGACCACGCCTTGTTTGAAAAATCGGACATTTAAAAAAATTAATTAAAAAATAACTGTTAGGAAAATGAAAGTATTTTCTGGGTCCTTCTTATTTTTTTTTTTGCTTATTCTATCAATTTTAGCGACAAAAAGTACTACTTTTGACAGAAGGAAACAACTCCATTGTCCACGCGAAAGCACTGGACGTCGTAATAATGCGCCAATTTTATCAAAAGTTTCACCTTGTGATCTGTTTGTGTTGATAGCAAATGCAAGTATTATTGGGAGCTGGAACTGAAAGTCGTCCCTCACTCCATAAAATGATTTATTTAAATATTAAAATCGCGAAAACATGATCAAAATGAAAATATTTTAAATGCCCGTAGTTACCCTAAAAGCCTCAATAATAAAAACAAATGCAAGTATGTCATTTCTTTATGCTCAAGTAAGAATTGGCAACACCACAATATTATCCAGCAATTTCTTCACGCTAACTATGTCGCTTGAAAAAGCAAATAAAAAGGAATTTTCACTAACTTTTAATTGCTTCTAGCGCTTTTTCTAGCCATTTTAGCGGATAGGCATTTTCGAACAGTTTACCTGGTAGAACGTGTTTTATAGTATTTTGCACGAGCTTTCCAACCATACCAAGCTCGAAGCGCTGAAATGCATTTTTCATGTAGAAAGAGCTGTTTAAAAAACCAATTAAAACTTAATGTTTCACGCTTCCAACAATGAATTTCAACAATGGAAAAGAGATAAAATTAAAACTTTTGAGTTTCGCTAACTAAAAAACGCTTATAACTTTTTTTCTAGTGGATTTAGGTTATTGGACCTTGGGCGCCAAATTAGAAAAAATTGGACCATCCGTTCGCGTAAAAAGAGCAATTTAGGGCAAAAATGCGTTTTTTATTAATATCTCCTTTAATTAGCGTCCGATTTCAAAAACTTTTATTGATGACACTAAAACTCGGCAATAGCTACCGAACAAAAAAGAAAGAAGGAAATCGGTTCACAAACAGAGGAGGAATTGATACCGAAAGAAAACGGCTTGCCTATTAATATATAAAGATTTGGTTACAACTTTCGAAACTTTTTAATTACTGATTTAAGATGACAGGTTGTTTCGAAAAGTTCCAGAACATAGGTTTCGATTTGTAGCAGTGAACAAAACATCGGGCCACATGAAAATAAAAAAGCTTTTTGAGTCCCATACGGTCCGTGAGCCGTAGAATGGACAGCACTGATTTAACCAATCATCACATACCTAAAGCATTTACTAATATGTAAACATATTAAAAAACAATGATTTGTTTTTTGAATAACTGCAGAAAAAAGTAGGAAAATTCTGAGTGACGTTCAAAAAAGATAATTTTTGGTGTGTTTTTCTAAAGTACTTTTTGATAAGTAAAATTAAAAACCTGTTTTTATTTTATCTCTCCCGATCTTAGCTACCAAAATGAATTATAAAATTTAACTTTCACACTAGTAATTTTAACGCAAGCGTCCTGTAACTGATATTGAGGTGCAGTGTCTAAAATCTTGAATGTCACAAATGGTTTCGATTGCACTCAAATCAACAGTTTTCAAACTTTAGTTGTCAAAACAAAGTAGTTTTTAAGAAGCGATGGAACATTTAAACATGGCTACTATGAAATAAATAAAAGTATTGATCATGTGTGATAAATGCAATTTTATTTAACAAGGTGTAGTTTATGCTGGTAGCGAAAAACTCTAAACAGTTGAAAGGCATATAGTGCAGGGAAGAACCTTTTTGGGTTTAAAATGCCACATTGAACTTGGCAATTGGACAAGAAGGGGCAATGGCAGAACTTTACGTGCTACTGTTTTGCATTTATTATCTATACTAATATTATAAAGAGAGAGGGTGGATTTTTGTGTGTTTATATATTCGAGGTAATCTCCGAAACCACCACACCTATTTGAAAAATTCCTTCACTATATGAAAGGTGCTTTCTTACTGAGTGACATAGGCTATAAATCGAAAAAAATCCGATAGTTATTTTATTCCAATTTAGCCCCAAATTTCACATAAATTCCAGAATATGGGAGTGAAAAATTACTTGCACATATTAATATCGTATATCGTTGAAAAGGGTAGAATTTTCCGCATTCTAAACAATTTGTTTCAATAATGCTCTAATTTAATTACGGCGGGAGTAATTTGCGTTTTTAGCTCGAACTTTTTCAGGCTTAGTTGAAATTTAGGCACTACTTTCTTCATTAAATCTATCAATAAAAAGTGAAGGAATTGTTCCACAGTTTTTTTTTTTTTTGGTACCATTGGAACAAGCGCCATTTTTTACTCCAGATCTCTCTCGACTTTTGGTCGAAAAACTTAGCTTCTATCTTCAAAGGAAAAAAAGTTACAAGCGTTTTTAAATCAAATTCGAAAAATGTCATTTTGATTCAGGTTGTCAACCATTTTATTTTGGCCTTTCCCAAGGTTACGCTTTTTGAATTCATTGTTTCTTTCCTTATTTTGCATTTAATTTCTTAAACTTATTTTATTTCGTGTTCCCATGGTTACGCTTTTAAAATCCATCTTTCGCATTTTAATTTCTTAAAAGTATTTTGATATCTGTCGTCATTGTTTGGAAGGGTAATTTTGCACGGTGTTTTCTTTTTTTTCTTTTATTTTAGCCTCATTGTTGAATATATGTCACTTGATACAATTTTTATTCTCAAGGTAGACGGGGCAAAGCCGGGCAACGCAGCTCTTAATATATAAAGATTTGAAAGCCACTGTTAATGTGATTTTATACTTTTTGTTTGTTTGGCGAAACATTTATTATTACCAAAGAAAAAACATCCTCTTCACGCGCAAAAGGACTGGGTTCCAGTAACATGGTCGCTTGGCGCGTTAGGCGCTGAGCAGGTTCAGTCTAGGGTTATTGTTTTTAAACAACCATAAATGTAATTCATTGTTTTAGTGATTTGTTTTGAAAGAAAAGAAACTTTTGATTTGTTTTTATCCGAGTGAAATGTACGACATTTTCTTCTTTTTTCCTGACGATGGTTTTTGAATGTTCCTCTGCATGTTTTTTTTTTTTTTTTCGTTTGGCGGATGGATTATGATAGCATGGTTGCTGGGCGAGTTTGGCGATAAGCAATAGAGTTGCGAAACGATTTTTACATTTGAAAGATATTATTTGATGTCTTTTTTCGTTTATTTGGCGGAATATTTTAAATTGCAGTAAAAACCGCTTCACTCGCTAAATAGAGTTTTAAAGCAACTGTAAATCTAATTTAATGATTTGAGAAAAGTTTTAAATTCCAAAACAACTTGAATATGTTTCTTTTTTTTGAAAAAGTGTGTACGCATTTTATACAAAGAAAAATGATCATTTCACATCAGAGGGGGAGGGGGCGGCAATTTTTTTATTCAACGGTTTTCGGATTTTGAACCTTCGCAGTAACATCCTCATATAAATAATAGCCGATGATCGAGTGACCCGCGTGTTTCAACAATGAAACTCCCGCCACTGTATGATATTTTGATAATATGTTTTGGTAATGTTTAAAATGCAGGGAAGGGCTTCATTGTGACTAGGCTAAACTCGATCCGGTCACTTAACTATTTTACTGGTAAGACTGTGTGATTTCAGGGAAATGAAGAAACGAGAAAATGGTCAACAATGAACGTTAAGGTTCATCCACTGGAGTTAGGATTACAGTTTCAACTATCAAAATATCTCCAAACAGGCAATGGTTTCGATCAAATGTAGAAGCAATTTTCACCCATCATACCTTGACGAAAGATTTTCTAGTATATCTTTACTAATAACTAGTGATACCCGCACGGCTTTGCCCGTAATAGAAAAATCAAAAGATCTTTTGGTTCGCCTGTATATTTACAAATAACGTATGGTGAATTTTCCCGCCAGTTGGCTTGTACCCATCTTACGGTTCCACGTTATGATAATTTCGTATTTTGCCAATTGGCTTGTGCCCGTGTTACGATTCCACGTTTTGATAATTTCGTAATTTACTCGTCCATCTTATGATATTTTTCTTCTTAAAATTAGAATATAAAAAGAACCACATCGAATTTTTGAAAAATCGCTTCGAGGTGCGCACCCCCATGCTACATACTAACTTTGTGCCAAATTTCATGAAAATCGGCCGAACGGTCTAGGCGCTATGCGCGTCACAGACATCCTACAGACATCCAGACATCCTCCGGACAGAGAGACTTTCAGCTTTATTATTAGTAAAGAAGATAAAGCTGAAAGTCTCTCTGTTCGGAGGATGTCTGTAGGATGTCTGTGAAGCGCATAGCGCCTAGGCCGTTCGGCCGATTTTCATGAAATTTGGCACAAAGTTAGTTTGTAGCATGGGGGTGTGCACCTCGAAGCGATTTTTCGAAAATTCGATGTGGTTCTTTTTCTATTCCAATTTTAAGAACAAAAATATCATAAGGTTGACGAGTAAATTACGAAATTATCATAACGTGGAACCGTAACATGGGTACAAGCCAAGTGGCGAGAAAATTCACCACACATTATTTGCAAATATACAGGCGAACCAAAAGACCTTTTAATTTTTCTATTACGGGCAAAGCCGTGCGGGAACCACTAGTACATAATAAAGATGAACTAAGGTACGGTGAAAAAATTCAAATTCTTCAAAGGAGAACACAAATTGGAAACGTTTGGGAGCCCCTGCATTAAAAAGTAACGTCTTTGAATGATAAGTAATGAAATAGGCTTCAAATATCGCGAGATTACAACAAATTTAAAACAGAAAAACATGAAACTATTATCTTATACATATAAAATCTGAGTATCTATCTATCTATCTATCTATCTATGTCCAAGCTTCTTCTCCCGAACGACAGTGAACTGACCATCGAACCAGGTATCGATGGATTCGTCATCTTCCCGTCTTCATGTTTGGCTATTTAACATAATCCTCCGGTAATAATTAGCGGAGATATCAATTAAAAACTATTAATTATGACTCTTAGATTTCAAAATCAAATCCCTATTTTTCGAAGGCTTTCCTCCATTCAAATTATTATTCAGTGCGTCATCTCAACTTTCCATAACAATGCTTTTATTAAAATGTATAGCGGGTGAAGAAAATCATTGAGATGAAAGATCTGTTGCCATTTTTTTCTCGAATACACACAGGTAAAATTCTTGTTTTTATTTTGAGCCTTTTCCTGTAATCAGGGGATTTAAAATGTTTACTTTTTGGGGTTTTCCGCAATCTGCCGCAAAATTTCAGTGACTTTTTTTTTTGGTTCAAGCCTGATTGTTAAATACGCGTCACATGACATAACTTTCATTTTCGAGGAGGACCGTGCACGTCGTAAAGTAAATGAGTGATTTACAAGTTATTTGAGTTCTTTGAGGGTTTGTACCTGGAAAACGGATTGATGTAATTCTTGTACGACCATGTGGATAGAATCCATCCAAATATTTATCTGAGTGGTATGTTGCATTAATAAACACCCGGGCAACGCCGGGTACTAGACTATTTTATGTAAAAAGCGGATTGTTATTGTGCATAAATATTTCCGATATAGTCTATCAGATGTAATTCAGTTTAACGTGAGTAAAGATTATAGTTGATAATGCATATATTTTCCCCTTTTGTGCTGACTGAAAATGTACTCATAACTTGTATCATTGATAACGATTATTAACGTTGATGAGGTGTTTTGGCAAAAATATGTTTTACTGGTGTTTTGCAAACCTTGCTTTACGCGCATCTATTTATTCCTTAACGCGTTAGAAACTAGTGTCAGTGTACTACAAAGGCATCAACTGGACTGCTCTTACATTTTTTAGGTAGCCCGTGCAACGCCGGGCACGCAGCTAGTCTTATACATATAAAATCTGAGTATCTATCTATCTATCTATGTCCAAGCTTCTTCTCCCGAACGACAGTGAACTGACCATCGAACCAGGTATCGATGGATTCGTCATCTTCCCGTCTTCATGTTTGGCTATTTAACATAATCCTCCGATAATAATTAGCGGAGATATCAATTAAAAATTATTAATTATGACTCTTAGATTTCAAAATAAAATCCATATTTTTCGAAGGCTTTCCTCCATTCAAATTATTATTCAGTGCTTCAACTCAACTTTCCGGATGAACGCTTTTATTAAAATTTACAGCGTGAAGAAAATCATTGAGATGAAAGATCTGTTGCCATTTCTTTTTCTCGAATATGAACAGGTAAAATTCTTGTTTTTGTTTTGAGGCTTTTCCTGTAATCAGGGGATTTAAATTGTTTACTTTTTTGGGGGGTTTTCCGCAATCTGCCGCAAAACTACACTGACTTTTTTTTTTTTTTTGTTCAAGCCTGAGTGTTGAACTCGCGTCACTTGACATAACTTTTATTTTCGAGGTGGACCGTGCAAAGCCGGGCGACGCAGCTAGTCTCTGTATAAAATATGTAACAATATGAATTACGGGTGAAAAATAAATCCGGCGCAAAATTTTAATTAAGAACCTTTATGCTTTAAATACCGCTTCTCATCTCCGGTAGTCGAACGGTAGAGTTCTCACCTCCAATTCTTCTATCCTGGAACTTTCCCTTTATTCTACATATGTGTTTCTGTTAAACTTAATACATACATTTTTCTAAATTATTAAACATATTTAATGAATTCTAGCTAAATCATGTATGTACTCTATCGAAAGTAACATACTCAGAGGAATATAAACCAATGCTTTGCTTTGTGAATCGATGTTAATCTTTTGGGAAGAAATGGATTTATTTATATTCAATAAACAAATATATTTTTCGAGTACTGCACAGCAAAATCAATATTGTTTCGCCAATTTTACATAGATGTGTATTGCGACTGCATTTTTTCGCTTTCGATTTCATAAATGAAAGTCTTTATAGAATCGATATTTGTTTAGAAATGGCTTGCATTTCTTAGACTAACAGAAGCTAATGGGTAAAACGCGCGTATTTCCTGGCATTTTTGAGTTTGAACGTATCTTGCGAGCAACTAGAAATTTGTCTATAGATGTAATTTTTCTTAGCCTCAACTAACTACCAATTTATCTATATTAATGATAAATCTGAAAACACAAGGTGGCGATTAATTATTTTCCACATTAGTATTCAGCGTATTCAGCGTGTGCTGAACTGTCAATTACTGAAGAAATGATGCAGGAAAAGTATCATCTTTGCTGGTTTTATTTTTTAGAAAAACAAGCTACAACTATCCCCTATTCAAAAGTGTGCATTCCTATTTTTTTTCTTGCTGAGTAACACTTCACCTATAACTTTGGAAAGTATTAATGAATTTAGTTTCTCGTGTCTCTTCCAGATTCTCTGAATTGTGTGGTTTATTGAAAAAGGTTTAGATTTGAAATAATCCACGGCTACGAAATTGGACTGATTTTGGGGGAAATGAGTCGGATTCGGATTCGGAGGTCGAAGATTTAAAACTCTTAAGAGTGGCGGTCGGAGATGGAGTTGGTTATATTCTCTCTAAGTCCACAACTCTGCGAGTGCTTGGGGACGCGGAGTCAGACTGTTTTGGGAGTAAAGGAGTCAGAGTCGAAGCTTCTAAAATTCCTGGAGTCGGAGTCGATCATTTTCGTTCTGACCCCGCAGCCCTGAAATATTCCCACAAGAGAATCTAAACTAGTTAATTCAAGATAACAGGGAGGCCATTTAAAGTCATCAAATTTCGAAATCATCACGGTTGCCGTTTCGGAGAGAATATGAATGACTCCTACTTCCGACTCTTGGAACGAAAATGTTTCCGACTCCTTTACCCCAAAATAAAGTCGACTCTCACACCTGGAATTTTAAAGCCCCCGAGTACGACTCCTCTACACCTTTTTTACTGAGGCCGAGAATAGCCCACAAAATTTCACACACAAAAAGAAGAAGAAGTAGAAAAAAAACCTACTTCACAACAGGTTAGTGCACTTAAAAGTGGTTCTTCCAAAATTCGATTTTATTCTTTTTGAAAGTTTTATAAAAAGCAATCTCTTAATTTAATATTGCAGTGAATACGCAGCTCCCTACAATATTTATTTATGCTCCCACACACACACCACTACATACACACACCTACCGACACACACACATACAAAAACACACACTCCCTTTCTCAAACACATACGTTCTCTCTCACACACACACTTGTTCGTGCGTTCGATCTCACTCTCTCTCACACACACACTTGTTCGTGCGTTCGATCTCACTCTCTCTCTCACACACACTTGTTCGTGCGTTCGATCTCACTCTCTCTCACACACACCCACATTTCGGTCACACACGTCCTACACACACACACACCACTACATATACACACCTACCGACACACACACATACAAAAACACACACTCCCTTTCTCAAACACATACGCTCTCTCTCTCACACACACACTTGTTCGCGTGTTCGATCTCACTCTCTCTCACACACACCCACATTTCGGTCACACACGTCCTACACACACACACACACCACTACATATACACACCTACCGACACACACACATACAAAAACACACACTCCCTTTCTCAAACACATACGCTCTCTCTCTCACACACACACTTGTTCGCGTGTTCGATCTCACTCTCTCTCACACACACCCACATTTCGGTCACACACGTCCTACACACACACACACACACCACTACATATACACACCTACCGACACACACTAAAACACACACTCCCTTTCTCAAACACATACGCTCCCTCTCACACACACACTTGTTCGTGCGTTCGATCTCACTCTCTCTTACACACACCCACATTTCGGTCACACACGTCCTACACACACACACACGAACAAGCTTTGTCAGTGATCTGATTTTAGTTCATTCGCGATTGAATTTCTTGAAAACAAATTTACATGCATAGCAAAGTATTACAAACTTTAGCATTATTTGAAACGCAGTAAACCTAAAGTAAAACAGCATACACTTCCTTTTACTTTGTTTTGTTTAGAGACGCGCTTCGTAGCATAATTGTATTATTAAATTTTACAAAATTTTTAAGCTTTTCTCACGCACAATCTCTCTTGGTGCATTTTTATAAATCATCTGAAACAAAAAGAGAATTGTAATTCTATCAAAACATCAAACTCTTAGATTACTAATAAAAAAAATATCTTATTTTCTTATGCAGGGGGAGTGAAAATCCTTTAAACTGCCTGTTTCCTTCCCAGTTGTAAAAGAAACCTTTTCCTTTGACTCCCATGAGAAAAAGAAGATAATGTCTGATTTATCTTCCGTGCTTGTCAAGTTAAATGTAGTTTAAAGTACAAAACATATGAAAGCAATTTCCTGAAATTGCTTTTCTAAGCCCATTAGGTGAGGGGAAAAAATGTTTCGTGAACAAGTATTGACTGATCAAGAAAAACATTTGAATAACAGCGAATAAACTGAACAAAATGCGCCTGTCGAGGGAAGAGAAATATTGCAAAAACAAGATCATTTCCGATCGCTAGAAAAAGTGTTAGTCATAAATTTTCACTGTAAAGTCAAAGTCAGATTAAAATGCATTATATGGTGAAAAAATTCTTTTTAAAATTTCCCTACTTTGAAGCATTTATAAATCTGAATAAATGAAACGTTTCTTAGAATATTCAAATGAGTTTTTTCATGTCTGTGTAAATGTATAAAGTGTCAATTTTTGTTTGAAATCAATTTTATATTCAACATTTATTTATTTATTTATTATTCAAAAGGTTTTTCGTGTATTTGGTTTCTTAAGCATCATTAAATTCTTAAACATGATGATTTTATCTAAAGCACTTGTTTTTCTTTATTGGCGCATTATATTCTTTATTGTTTTGAACTTGTTTCTATTCAGTCAGGAGTAACGTTTGCACGACATGTTTTGCACGTCGTTCTTTGTACCGTATACACTTGTCTTTGTACCTTTTTGGCCGTATCTTTCAACGCTGATAGCCAAAACAAAAATAAACAAAATTTGAAAGACATATTAAAGGTAATAATGCTAAACATAGTAGAATAAAGTCAAAAGCAAGTTTATTTATGCATTTGTTTTTTAAATTAGGATCGTATCTTAGTTTGACACCACTAATTTTGTTACAAATTACGCAAAGTATGACCTGTTATAAGAATTTGAATAAGCTCATGCTTTCAACGCTTGCGTAGTTTCGTAATCAAATGACTATCTCTTACCCCTAGTGCATAAAAAGTGGGGGTACAAAAATGGGTATATGTTTTTTTTTTATATATTTCTGTAAAATAGTCCTTTTTATCAATGGATTTTAACATTATTGATTTTTAATTACTTCTAAAAATGTGGAACATGTCCTCAAAAATCAGGACGAAGAGCCACCGTAAACTTCCCCCCAATTCAAAGTTCGATTCTTTTGAAATAATGTGAGAAAAGTCCATTTACATGAAATTTTTAGTTTTATTTTTGTAAAATGAATCAATCTATCCGGTAAAATTTTTTTTCAATCGATCATTTATTTTCAAATCTAAAAAGAGGGGTAAGGCCTCTTTAGTTATGAATGTGAGGGGGAAGTTGCCCTTCCTGACCTCTCCGTACAAGCCGCCTATGCTCTTCCCGTGTGCACCTTCCCGTGTGCCTATGCTCTTCCCGTGTTCAGATGTATAGAAAATAAAAATAAATTAATAGATAGAAAAAATAATTAATTTAAAAAATACTCATGATCGTTCATTATATCCTCAGCTAAGTACTACAAATCGGCAACTGCAAATTTGGAAAAAAAAAAAATATTGTTTCACATCTGTTGAAAATGTTTGTTCGAAGAAAAAAATAAACACCTCTAACTAAATAGAGTTTAGAAACTGTAGACCTTTAAATCAAGTCTCCAAATATCGTGGAAAAACTTTCATTTGTTGAGTTTTCTTCGAAGCAGTATGAAAAAATTCTGAATTATAGTCACCACTTTTAGCATTCACCATATGATATGAAACTCAACAAAATGGAGGTTGTGCTCCTTCCCATTTAAATCTTAAAACTACCATAGTTTTGCTTATTTATTTATTGTTTTTTTTTGATAAATACACATTGTAATTAAGGGAACACAGGGCAAGATGAAGAAGTTAAGGATTTTTTTTTATTTTTCATGAGCGTGAAAAAATGTCAACTGATACTTTTCTGAAATTGTTGAGAAGAGTCTTATTTTATTAAGCTATGTGATTAACATGAAAAGGATTTTAAAATTTCATGACATATTGAATTAGTTTTGGAAAATGAAATTTTCGTTATCTTGCTTCTCATACGGGGCAAGATGACGATTTTGCTAGAAATAATGTGAAACAAAAATACATTTGTAATAATGGAGCACTTAGTATGCATAATAACAATTTTTGCGTAATACCTAGTAAAAAATATATTAAACAATGCTAAGGAGCTGCAATGTGTTTTTCCATAAAAGATTCTTTTAGATGTGACACAAAACCTTAGTCGACAGCATGGCGGAAAAAAGTTTTTAATGGTCCGAAAAATGCAAAATGCAATGCTTGCAATGGATGAAGTATGTGTATCTGGAAATATTACCATTACAATACGAATTTCTCTATAATTGATGTAGAGTTCGTCATCTTGCCCCCATGTGGTCAGAGATTTACAAACTGTCACTTTATACAATCAAATTGCACTTCAGCCAGCTATGCGGTACAATGTATAAATAAGGTATGTTAAACATAATTGAAAAGAATTAACGAACATAAATGCGACTTATTTTGAACTGATGAGACCGTATTATATTATGAACAAAAACGAGGTTTTCTGGATCATCAAACAATTAACACTTGAGTAACAGTAGATGAACCTCTCTACTAATGTTTTGATTTGGTCAGTAGGGTCTCTCGCACTTGTTTTCCAATCCGTGGATCTAGCTATGATAGAGTGCCTAAAAATTGTAGTACGGTATTCTTCATTTTGCTACATGTCGTCATCTTGCTCAGATTCCCGTACAAGTAATGTCATTATCCACTTGTTTCTACACCTTTAGGCTGTGGGACGAAGGCATAAAAGATGCTTAAAAACATGGTTTCGTTTGCCAACTTCGGAAACTACAAAAAGTGATATTTTTCTGAATCCTTAGTGTCTACAGATGAAAAAAACCCAATGTTCACAAAAAAATAGTGTCTCATAATTTTTTTACAGACCATTAGAAATACAAGACAAAATGAGTGAAAATGAAAAAAGGCGAGAAAATTTTAAATACATCAAAAATATTATGCAACTACAATAAAAATACTATGCTTGTACAACATTTAAAATATTTTTTTTTTCAAGAACCAAACATTTCCTTCATCAGGGGTGTCAACCTAGGGACCTAGGGGAGGGGTCATGGCGCAGACTGCGCCATTGAAATTTTTAGGAGGCGTGTTGTTTTAAGGCATATTTTTCTCCTTGGAGGGGGGGGGGGGCGATTGCTCTTCGGGGGTCTTTGTGAAACTTAAGGGGAGGGGTTATGCCCTTGCTTTTAGGGTGGGCACCCCTGCCCTCGTCCTTAGTAAAAATTTAATTTTTTACAATTTCTTTTAGAACATACAGCAGGAGAGCAACAAACCAATAGTCCAGCAAGTTGACCAAAAAAGGCATATATTTTATAATTTAAATCTACTTTTTATACATACTAGATTTATCAAAAACTAATTCTAAATGGATTATCATATCTAGAAAATTTCGTCCTTTATTCTGGAGTATCATCGTCAGAATCACTTATTTCATCCATCCAGTCTTCATGCATAGAACTGATTTCTTCTTGGGAGTTAACACAGCTGCTGTCACAAGAGCAAAACTCTGTGCATGAAAAATTTTTCATTTTGCATGCACATCTCTTCGAGGAGCACTTTGTTTTCTGGCATGCGCAGGAGATTTGTTTTTGTATAATATCTGGTGCAATTGGAATAGTGTTCCATTGTATTTCGATGTTGCCAGCATTTACACTCCAACCATGTTCTGATGGACTAGGAGCATTAATTAAATTTTGCAAGCATCGGCGATGAATATTTGCTTGATAGTTACTTCTCTTGATGTGTAACAGAAGATAATCAAAATTTGGAGGTAATGATACATCTAGTCTAAATTTTAACTTAAATATCAGGTAACGAACTTCATCAATGTGCTTCAAATGAGGATATCCGTACAGTGCACAAACAAATTCTTGAAGATCTTTAACCAACGACTCATTCACTTCCCATGAAGAACCCAGTTCTTGAAACATTTTTAGGCTATTCAGTTTAGACTGCATTAAGGAAAAAGGTTTGCTTTTGCCTTTGCCTTTGAAAGCACTACATGTGTCGCAGCCAGTAAATACATGTAACCCGATCAATGCTATGCAAAGATCGTTAGCTAACATCTTAGCAATGACGGAGATGTTCTTTAATTTTAAACTGCATGAAGTGCCCATTAGTAAATAGGTATCAGTTGCAAAATACTGATTCATTGCTAAGGAAAGAATGAAAACATCTGTGTCTGAACTCTTTATCAAAACAGTAGCAGCAGAGCTTGTCGATGCATAAAAAGCGTGCAAAAGAAGTCTGGTGTCAGCCTCTTCATGGTCAGACCTTAATTCTGTAACTTCTCCCACATCTAGTTTGCTCTCTGTAGGAGTTAGACGGTGACATTCCTGTCCATGTGAAAGAAAAATGGACACGCCTTTAAGGACAGCAGAATCGTAGGATGTCCATTGGTTGAAAATGAAATTCACTAGGGCTTCTTTGTTATGACCATGTGCAAGGAACTTCTTAAACTGTTTCGATGTTTTTTGATTAGGGTTTCTGATGTTAATAAAAATTTCGCTACCAAAATTTCTTCTTTCTCTTTCACTTGCTTTAATACTAATCGGAGGGTATGTATCTGTTACAAAATGTGCAGCTGTACAATTATATTTTATGCTTATATTGACGACATATTCGATAAGAGTGACTGCTAATTCTCCCATTGTATTTGGTATGTCTTTCATTTGCTGCAGCACTGCCATCCCATCCAATATTATTACTCCATTTCTTGGAATTTGACTTAGGTCGGCATTACTGTCAGCCAGATCCAGTACCGTTTGGACCAAGGATGCCTTGTTTGTTTTAACAAGGCATCCGTCAATATTTGCAACTGCAGGTGTGTGTGGAGTTAAGTTATACTTCATGATACTTCTCATGTCGAGCTCTGAGGATTGTCCCATTACAATTATGCGAGCTAAAAGATCTGTGGAACTTTTAAGAAACTTCTTCTCAGACTGCTCTTTTAATGTATGTTTTTTTTTTCGAATCTGAAAATGTCAACAGCTTTTGCAGCTTGATTGGAGAGTATATGACTGAATCACGTTCTTCAAAAAGACGTTCTTTGCAGTATTTTTCATAAGTTTCTTTTCCTATAAGCTTTGCTTTAGTGAGATCAGATTGTACAGAGTTAGATGCATATGCTCCACTTGAAATATTCACTAATGCTTCTTCGCTCCACGTAAAGGGATTTATCATCGAAGTTATAGTATTCATAGCACTATTTACCATCGCCTCATGTTTTTGAATTTGTGCGGGTTGCAAATCTTTTTTCATGAACTTCTTTATTGTTCTCCCAGCGAGTTGCTCACAAGATAAAGAGACATGAGCCCTCAAATGGTGCGATAGCATCCAACGATGCACAGCAGCTGGATTTCTGGTAAATCCTGTCAACCCACCTTTTGTTTTTGAGTCTCGGTTAGCTGTTTGCTCTATTACTTGATCCATGGCTATGCCACAAAATCCATAGCTTGTTTGTCTTTGAGCCACAAATTTACCAGCACTTAGCTCATTGTGTGCACATGGATGTGTCTCAGGCAAATTCAGCATCTCATGTAAATAAACAGGTAAATAACGAGCATAGTTGATATGATCATAACTGAAAAACCAAGGTATTAATTCTTCAACAGTAACAAGATGTAAATCCCAGTCGGCGTTTCTTGTTGCTCGTAAAAATCTCAACAGACAGCCATCTCCAAGTATGATATCCAAAATGCAAATGTCATGTTGTTTTCACAGTTTTCAACAACAAACTCATTAAACTTCTTCATAGGAAATCTTCAGGAAACTGATTTTCTTTTAAAATTTTCAGTTTAAAACTTTGATAGAGATGAAAAGATATCTTCAAACAATCAAGTTGCTCTTTGACTGATAATGAATTTAGAAATTCAGACCACAGAAGTCTACTTAATGCTTCAAAGATTATTTTGTGGCAGCGTATGCTACGATTGTAGTGCTTACCACTCAAAACACCATTTATTGATCCTTCAGCAATGATTCCAGACTCAATCATAATATTGCAAAGTCCTCCATTCTTGAAGCGTTTAACTATCACAGAGAGAAAGGACAGTGAAGTATGAAATTCACCAAGACGTATTACTAAATGTTTGAACTTTTCCTCCTTCCAACGTATTTGTTGTGCCTTAGAATAAATTGCCTGATCAAATACTAGAACCCCAAACAGCACAAATCGTCCCAAAATCGTAGAAGTAATGTATCATCAACGTGATCACATGTACCGAAATACTCTTAAATTCGTAGAGAACTGGTTGATAAAATAGCAAAATGTCCGCCCAGCACAGCGATTTTACGTGAAATCGCTGTAGATATAATATGACTTTCAACATTTTTGGGAGCAATTCTCAACGTTTTTTTGGATGCTTACAAAATATCAACGATATTTCTATTTTGGTTATATTGTACTCTGGAGGAGTTTTCAACGGATTTTAGAGGTTAAATGGATTTATCTACTAATATTAGATGAACTAACAACCTGTTTCAGAGGATTTATCTACGATTTTCTCATGTGTTTGTGTCACGAAATATCTACATAAATTGCATCTTGGTAAATTAATTACCAATAATTTATAGACTGTTTGCACACTTTTTGAAAGTCTTAAAAACTTTTTTACCCTCAAACTTTTTAAAACAGTAATATACTTAAGATTTTTTAAAAAATCGTTTAAATAAAATTCAAATTTGGAATATAACTCAATAAAATAATTAAGAAAGACAAGAAAAATGAAATAATTTTAAAATTAATTTCAAATATAAATAAATATGTATATTTTCTTTAAATAATTTAAGAAAAAATGGCTGATGTTAACTATTTTTAGCGTTTAAAAAAAGTAATTTTAAAGATTTAAAACTTCCAAAAAACATGCCAGTAATCTATGAATCATTGATAACCTATTTTGTGTTCATATTTAAGTAGACAATAAACCATTTCTTCTGTATGCACAAATCACAAATTTTATTCCAGCAGTAATCTGAACAAACAAACAAAATAATAATAATAAGAAGAAGAATATGAGAATTTTTAATTCAAAGCTATCTCTACGTCGTTCTTGACGATCAAAGCATTGTTTCTTGAATTTAGAAAACATAATTTAAAAAAACTTAAAAAGCAGGCAATTACTTACTTCACGTTAATACAAGAAGTCGCTAATTCATTTACACACTCACACTCGCAACAATACACAAGCCGAAAACTGACAACGTGGAAACATACTACAGTCAGTAAATAGCCATTTTTCTAAACTGAAATTGTTGCGCATGAGCAGATTAAACAGTTTTCAGACATGTAAAAACTCGTCAAAATGATTACAAAAATTAGAGATACGCTATATACTATAAATGTAAACTTTCAAACATATTTTGGATTTATTTTGAAACCTGTGCCAATTTCGTACTTTTGTCAACCATATTTGGAAAAGCCCAATTACGTGAGAAAATCTACATCGCGCCGATATCCGTTTGTGATATGTCACGAGTTTTGCACCAGTTCAACGATATAACAACGAATATTGGAAGATCTGTGCTGTCTGGGAACAATTTCTTGTAATTCCAGTTTTTGGCACAAATACGCGCTTTTTTCCAGAATTGCATTAACTGTAGAAAATTCTGTTGGGTTTGCTTCTAACACAGGGAGATATCGTATTGTTGATTGAGAAGGTATATTTTCTTTATTCAATGTGCAATTGGAACCAGTCCAAGCCGGTAAAATTTCTTTATCTTTCATAGGAAGTTTCGAAAAAATGTAAGCAGCATCTGCAAGTCTTGCAGTATCTAATTTTACTCTTTTATTGTTGCATGAGAGGGTTTGAGAGATTTGAGGAGCACAACGTTGTCCAATGGAATAGTTAGACATATGTATTACATTTGGATCAATTTTCCTTTTCTTCGATTTTTTCCCAGTTTTAATATACATTTGTGGACTTTCGGAGGAATCTTGTGCTTCTGTTTGTACAATTATACCATTAGTGCTATGAGTTGTGCCGTGTCCAGTTACTGTTTCTTCGTAAAAGTCAATATTATCCCAAACCAGAGTTGCAAACATTTTTGGAACAATACCTATGGGAAGACTATTTGTTGTGTTTAACTGCATTTCTGCTAGTTGAGTATCATACTCAAGTACAGCTGAATGTGAAATGCAGTGGCCCAACCCATTTAAAATGTTGATTACACGTGCTGATCCAGTTATATGCCTCATTGCCATTGCCAGTGATATGTGCTTCGGAGTCTGTTTTCTTCGGAGTCTGCTGATGTAACATATATCAAATCTTGAGAAATAGAAAAAAGTTTACGTTTAACCTTTTCTGATACACTAATAAATTCGACAATTTCCAAATCTTCGCTTTCACCAACACACCATGCTAAGAAATTAAATAACACTGGATGAATCATGCGTTCAACAGAAGCTTCATTTAAATCTTCGGCAGTAGGAGGCCATGTGTGCATTGAAGAGCCGGTGAGTTCTTTATTATATTATGTAGAATTAATGCTGCTTTATACAGAATATTAATTTCGGTACTGTTATCATTTGTTAAATCATTTGATGGTTCAATTATATCTTCATCGGTATCTGTTGAGTCATTGGAGAATGAACTTTTTTCAATTAGTACAGGTTGCTCATATTTATTGCACAAAACTAATTCAGGAAGATTTCGTTGCTTTGGCTTCACAAACACTAGTTGAGGAAAGTCCCTCTTTTCAGCTGCCTGTTACTTATATTTTGCTCTTCTGTATTTAAACTTTCTGCAGTGCTTAAATATATCTGATGTGATAGTTTGTTCATAGAAAGAATTTCAGAATTTCTTACGATTCTTTTCTCTACTATGTCACAGAAAGCAGAATTATGCTGCTGGCTGGTCAATTTTAGAAGTGGTCTGAACGCTCACATTAGTGTAAGATCTATAGCAACTCTTATGATATTTTGCTCCTTTTGCAATTAGATCAGTATCTTGAATTTGAATAAGAAGTCGTTGTTCATTTTTCTTCAAAGCATTTTCCAGTAAAGACTTACTTGCAATGAATGTCTGGCACACACTTAGTTTTTTCTTGCATTTTTTCCCAGAACATTTCTCAGAGAAATATTGTTCTTTACTGCAGATCAGGCATATATCGGGGAAAATGTCTCTTCGGTCAGCAGTCTTAACTCTTAGCCGTTTTGGACGATCCGGTATTTTTGGTGGTTGAACTTCACCTTCACAGGTTTTCTTTTCGAATCTTTTTATTCTAGTTTTATCTGTAAATCGCATGTAACATTTTCGGTGGTAAGAGTAGCGATTTTCATAACATTTTTCATAGCATGCATCTCCACGAAATCCTTCCAACTCCTTCAACTGCTCTGCTGCATCTTTCTCTTTGCATTCACTTAGACCTATCCATTTCTGCATATACTCTCTTATTTTCTCAAAACTTTTTTTTGAAATAAGAATCATTCCTTCATTTATGTCTTCCGTGACATGAATACAACAAAATAAAGGTAGTTCATCATCCATGATTGTAATCCAATGAAACAAAAAGCTAAAATCCAACCAAAAGTGGTGTAAACTAAAACCATTGAATTGTATTTGGTGTTAATGTCAAATAGAATTGTATGCGAACTTGTAAAACAGTCATAAAAATGACATTGAAATATCGTCTGTTGCTAAAAAGCAATATTGTTAGAAAAGAAAGGTATAAAACAAATTGATAAGAAAATGAAATATGCTTTTTAATTTTTAATTTTATCGTCTGCTAATGTTTAATTTTATATTTCCTAAACATGTCTTGGCATCGATTAGAATTGTTTATATTCTAAAGATTTTGTACGTCGGTTTCTGCTATTCGGCGATCAACAAATATGTTTTTTGTGCAGTAACGTTTTTGTACTTTGCAATTTTTTTTCTATGCTTGCGCTAGAGTAATAACCGAAACCCCGAGATGAAGAGCACGCAGACTTGCGGATGGATACAATTTTTGGTTTCCTTTTTGTATTTAATCACAAAACAAATATAGTAAATAATTTAAACCGTATTAATATATTTTGCAACAATAAAACAAGTAAAAAAGTAAATATACGGTTGAAAAACTGTTTAATTAATTTTTTGATTATAAATATTGCGTCTAATAGCGCCATCTGGAGACAAATTTATTTGTGTAAGTGCTAACAGTCCACGGAACATAGTTCCTATTTCAATTACATATTAAAACTTAATGAGACAGTTCCAGCTTGTGAACATTGCATTTTTCTATTGTGTTCATCACTTATAATAGATTTCAAGCAAGTTCACGTAGTTCCTAAGATTGGTAAACGAACCTGAACGATATTTGCTCTCGGCCCATAGACTACAATGGCAATGAGGCATATAACTGGATCAGCACGTGTAATCAACATTTTAAATGGGTTGGGCCACTGCATTTCACATTCAGCTGTACTTGAGTATGATACTCAACTAGCAGAAATGCAGTTAAACACAACAAATAGTCTTCCCATAGGTATTGTTCCAAAAATGTTTGCAACTCTGGTTTGGGATAATATTGACTTTTACGAAGAAACAGTAACTGGACACGGCACAACTCATAGCACTAATGGTATAATTGTACAAACAGAAGCACAAGATTCCTCCGAAAGTCCACAAATGTATATTAAAACTGGGAAAAAATCGAAGAAAAGGAAAATTGATCCAAATGTAATACATATGTCTAACTATTCCATTGGACAACGTTGTGCTCCTCAAATCTCTCAAACCCTCTCATGCAACAATAAAAGAGTAAAATTAGATACTGCAAGACTTGCAGATGCTGCTTACATTTTTTCGAAACTTCCTATGAAAGATAAAGAAATTTTACCGGCTTGGACTGGTTCCAATTGCACATTGAATAAAGAAAATATACCTTCTCAATCAACAATACGATATCTCCCTGTGTTAGAAGCAAACCCAACAGAATTTTCTACAGTTAATGCAATTCTGGAAAAAAGCGCGTATTTGTGCCAAAAACTGGAATTACAAGAAATTGTTCCCAGACAGCACAGATCTTCCAATATTCGTTGTTATATCGTTGAACTGGTGCAAAACTCGTGACATATCACAAACGGATATCGGCGCGATGTAGATTTTCTCACGTAATTGGGCTTTTCCAAATATGGTTGACAAAAGTACGAAATTGGCACAGGTTTCAAAATAAATCCAAAATATGTTTGAAAGTTTACATTTATAGTATATAGCGTATCTCTAATTTTTGTAATCATTTTGACGAGTTTTTACATGTCTGAAAACTGTTTAATCTGCTCATGCGCAACAATTTCAGTTTAGAAAAATGGCTATTTACTGACTGTAGTATGTTTCCACGTTGTCAGTTTTCGGCTTGTGTATTGTTGCGAGTGTGAGTGTGTAAATGAATTAGCGACTTCTTGTATTAACGTGAAGTAAGTAATTGCCTGCTTTTTAAGTTTTTTTAAATTATGTTTTCTAAATTCAAGAAACAATGCTTTGATCGTCAAGAACGACGTAGAGATAGCTTTGAATTAAAAATTCTCATATTCTTCTTCTTATTATTATTATTTTGTTTGTTTGTTCAGATTACTGCTGGAATAAAATTTGTGATTTGTGCATACAGAAGAAATGGTTTATTGTCTACTTAAATATGAACACAAAATAGGTTATCAATGATTCATAGATTACTGGCATGTTTTTTGGAAGTTTTAAATCTTTAAAATTACTTTTTTTAAACGCTAAAAATAGTTAACATCAGCCATTTTTTCTTAAATTATTTAAAGAAAATATACATATTTATTTATATTTGAAATTAATTTTAAAATTATTTCATTTTTCTTGTCTTTCTTAATTATTTTATTGAGTTATATTCCAAATTTGAATTTTATTTAAACGATTTTTTAAAAAATCTTAAGTATATTACTGTTTTAAAAAGTTTGAGGGTAAAAAAGTTTTTAAGACTTTCAAAAAGTGTGCAAACAGTCTATAAATTATTGGTAATTAATTTACCAAGATGCAATTTATGTAGATATTTCGTGACACAAACACATGAGAAAATCGTAGATAAATCCTCTGAAACAGGTTGTTAGTTCATCTAATATTAGTAGATAAATCCATTTAACCTCTAAAATCCGTTGAAAACTCCTCCAGAGTACAATATAACCAAAATAGAAATATCGTTGATATTTTGTAAGCATCCAAAAAAACGTTGAGAATTGCTCCCAAAAATGTTGAAAGTCATATTATATCTACAGCGATTTCACGTAAAATCGCTGTGCTGGGCGGACATTTTGCTATTTTATCAACCAGTTCTCTACGAATTTAAGAGTATTTCGGTACATGTGATCACGTTGATGATACATTACTTCTACGATTTTGGGACGATTTGTGCTGTTTGGGGTTCTAGTATTTGATCAGGCAATTTATTCTAAGGCACAACAAATACGTTGGAAGGAGGAAAAGTTCAAACATTTAGTAATACGTCTTGGTGAATTTCATACTTCACTGTCCTTTCTCTCTGTGATAGTTAAACGCTTCAAGAATGGAGGACTTTGCAATATTATGATTGAGTCTGGAATCATTGCTGAAGGATCAATAAATGGTGTTTTGAGTGGTAAGCACTACAATCGTAGCATACGCTGCCACAAAATAATCTTTGAAGCATTAAGTAGACTTCTGTGGTCTGAATTTCTAAATTCATTATCAGTCAAAGAGCAACTTGATTGTTTGAAGATATCTTTTCATCTCTATCAAAGTTTTAAACTGAAAATTTTAAAAGAAAATCAGTTTCCTGAAGATTTCCTATGAAGAAGTTTAATGAGTTTGTTGTTGAAAACTGTGAAAACAACATGACATTTGCATTTTGGATATCATACTTGGAGATGGCTGTCTGTTGAGATTTTTACGAGCAACAAGAAACGCCGACTGGGATTTACATCTTGTTACTGTTGAAGAATTAATACCTTGGTTTTTCAGTTATGATCATATCAACTATGCTCGTTATTTACCTGTTTATTTACATGAGATGCTGAATTTGCCTGAGACACATCCATGTGCACACAATGAGCTAAGTGCTGGTAAATTTGTGGCTCAAAGACAAACAAGCTATGGATTTTGTGGCATAGCCATGGATCAAGTAATAGAGCAAACAGCTAACCGAGACTCAAAAACAAAAGGTGGGTTGACAGGATTTACCAGAAATCCAGCTGCTGTGCATCGTTGGATGCTATCGCACCATTTGAGGGCTCATGTCTCTTTATCTTGTGAGCAACTCGCTGGGAGAACAATAAAGAAGTTCATGAAAAAAGATTTGCAACCCGCACAAATTCAAAAACATGAGGCGATGGTAAATAGTGCTATGAATACTATAACTTCGATGATAAATCCCTTTACGTGGAGCGAAGAAGCATTAGTGAATATTTCAAGTGGAGCATATGCATCTAACTCTGTACAATCTGATCTCACTAAAGCAAAGCTTATAGGAAAAGAAACTTATGAAAAATACTGCAAAGAACGTCTTTTTGAAGAACGTGATTCAGTCATATACTCTCCAATCAAGCTGCAAAAGCTGTTGACATTTTCAGATTCGAAAAAAAAAACATACATTAAAAGAGCAGTCTGAGAAGAAGTTTCTTAAAAGTTCCACAGATCTTTTAGCTCGCATAATTGTAATGGGACAATCCTCAGAGCTCGACATGAGAAGTATCATGAAGTATAACTTAACTCCACACACACCTGCAGTTGCAAATATTGACGGATGCCTTGTTAAAACAAACAAGGCATCCTTGGTCCAAACGGTACTGGATCTGGCTGACAGTAATGCCGACCTAAGTCAAATTCCAAGAAATGGAGTAATAATATTGGATGGGATGGCAGTGCTGCAGCAAATGAAAGACATACCAAATACAATGGGAGAATTAGCAGTCACTCTTATCGAATATGTCGTCAATATAAGCATAAAATATAATTGTACAGCTGCACATTTTGTAACAGATACATACCCTCCGATTAGTATTAAAGCAAGTGAAAGAGAAAGAAGAAATTTTGGTAGCGAAATTTTTATTAACATCAGAAACCCTAATCAAAAAACATCGAAACAGTTTAAGAAGTTCCTTGCACATGGTCATAACAAAGAAGCCCTAGTGAATTTCATTTTCAACCAATGGACATCCTACGATTCTGCTGTCCTTAAAGGCGTGTCCATTTTTCTTTCACATGGACAGGAATGTCACCGTCTAACTCCTACAGAGAGCAAACTAGATGTGGGAGAAGTTACAGAATTAAGGTCTGACCATGAAGAGGCTGACACCAGACTTCTTTTGCACGCTTTTTATGCATCGACAAGCTCTGCTGCTACTGTTTTGATAAAGAGTTCAGACACAGATGTTTTCATTCTTTCCTTAGCAATGAATCAGTATTTTGCAACTGATACCTATTTACTAATGGGCACTTCATGCAGTTTAAAATTAAAGAACATCTCCGTCATTGCTAAGATGTTAGCTAACGATCTTTGCATAGCATTGATCGGGTTACATGTATTTACTGGCTGCGACACATGTAGTGCTTTCAAAGGCAAAGGCAAAAGCAAACCTTTTTCCTTAATGCAGTCTAAACTGAATAGCCTAAAAATGTTTCAAGAACTGGGTTCTTCATGGGAAGTGAATGAGTCGTTGGTTAAAGATCTTCAAGAATTTGTTTGTGCACTGTACGGATATCCTCATTTGAAGCACATTGATGAAGTTCGTTACCTGATATTTAAGTTAAAATTTAGACTAGATGTATCATTACCTCCAAATTTTGATTATCTTCTGTTACACATCAAGAGAAGTAACTATCAAGCAAATATTCATCGCCGATGCTTGCAAAATTTAATTAATGCTCCTAGTCCATCAGAACATGGTTGGAGTGTAAATGCTGGCAACATCGAAATACAATGGAACACTATTCCAATTGCACCAGATATTATACAAAAACAAATCTCCTGCGCATGCCAGAAAACAAAGTGCTCCTCGAAGAGATGTGCATGCAAAATGAAAAATTTTTCATGCACAGAGTTTTGCTCTTGTGACAGCAGCTGTGTTAACTCCCAAGAAGAAATCAGTTCTATGCATGAAGACTGGATGGATGAAATAAGTGATTCTGACGATGATACTCCAGAATAAAGGACGAAATTTTCTAGATATGATAATCCATTTAGAATTAGTTTTTGATAAATCTAGTATGTATAAAAAGTAGATTTAAATTATAAAATATATGCCTTTTTTGGTCAACTTGCTGGACTATTGGTTTGTTGCTCTCCTGCTGTATGTTCTAAAAGAAATTGTAAAAAATTAAATTTTTACTAAGGACGAGGGCAGGGGTGCCCACCCTAAAAGCAAGGGCATAACCCCTCCCCTTAAGTTTCACAAAGACCCCCGAAGAGCAATCGCCCCCCCCCCCCTCCAAGGAGAAAAATATGCCTTAAAACAACACGCCTCCTAAAAATTTCAATGGCGCAGTCTGCGCCATGACCCCTCCCCTAGGTCCCTAGGTTGACACCCCTGATGAAGGAAATGTTTGGTTCTTGAAAAAAAAAATATTTTAAATGTTGTACAAGCATAGTATTTTTATTGTAGTTGCATAATATTTTTGATGTATTTAAAATTTTCTCGCCTTTTTTCATTTTCACTCATTTTGTCTTGTATTTCTAATGGTCTGTAAAAAAATTATGTGACACTATTTTTTTGTGAACATTGGGTTTTTTTCATCTGTAGACACTAAGGATTCAGAAAAATATCACTTTTTGTAGTTTCCGAAGTTGGCAAACGAAACCATGTTTTTAAGCATCTTTTATGCCTTCGTCCCACAGCCTATTGCCAGTGATATGTGCTTCGGAGTCTGTTTTCTTCGGAGTCTGCTGATGTAACATATATCAAATCTTGAGAAATAGAAAAAAGTTTACGTTTAACCTTTTCTGATACACTAATAAATTCGACAATTTCCAAATCTTCGCTTTCACCAACACACCATGCTAAGAAATTAAATAACACTGGATGAATCATGCGTTCAACAGAAGCTTCATTTAAATCTTCGGCAGTAGGAGGCCATGTGTGCATTGAAGAGCCGGTGAGTTCTTTATTATATTATGTAGAATTAATGCTGCTTTATACAAAATATTAATTTCGGTACTGTTATCATTTGTTAAATCATTTGATGGTTCAATTATATCTTCATCGGTATCTGTTGAGTCATTGGAGAATGAACTTTTTTCAATTAGTACAGGTTGCTCATATTTATTGCACAAAACTAATTCAGGAAGATTTCGTTGCTTTGGCTTCACAAACACTAGTTGAGGAAAGTCCCTCTTTTCAGCTGCCTGTTACTTATATTTTGCTCTTCTGTATTTAAACTTTCTGCAGTGCTTAAATATATCTGATGTGATAGTTTGTTCATAGAAAGAATTTCAGAATTTCTTACGATTCTTTTCTCTACTATGTCACAGAAAGCAGAATTATGCTGCTGGCTGGTCAATTTTAGAAGTGGTCTGAACGCTCACATTAGTGTAAGATCTATAGCAACTCTTATGATATTTTGCTCCTTTTGCAATTAGATCAGTATCTTGAATTTGAATAAGAAGTCGTTGTTCATTTTTCTTCAAAGTATTTTCCAGTAAAGACTTACTTGCAATGAATGTCTGGCACACACTTAGTTTTTTCTTGCATTTTTTCCCAGAACATTTCTCAGAGAAATATTGTTCTTTACTGCAGATCAGGCATATATCGGGGAAAATGTCTCTTCGGTCAGCAGTCTTAACTCTTAGCCGTTTTGGACGATCCGGTATTTTTGGTGGTTGAACTTCACCTTCACAGGTTTTCTTTTCGAATCTTTTTATTCTAGTTTTATCTGTAAATCGCATGTAACATTTTCGGTGGTAAGAGTAGCGATTTTCATAACATTTTTCATAGCATGCATCTCCACGAAATCCTTCCAACTCCTTCAACTGCTCTGCTGCATCTTTCTCTTTGCATTCACTTAGACCTATCCATTTCTGCATATACTCTCTTATTTTCTCAAAACTTTTTTTTGAAATAAGAATCATTCCTTCATTTGTGTCTTCCGTGACATGAATACAACAAAATAAAGGTAGTTCATCATCCATGATTGTAATCCAATGAAACAAAAAGCTAAAATCCAACCAAAAGTGGTGTAAACTAAAACCATTGAATTGTATTTGGTGTTAATGTCAAATAGAATTGTATGCGAACTTGTAAAACAGTCATAAAAATGACATTGAAATATCGTCTGTTGCTAAAAAGCAATATTGTTAGAAAAGAAAGGTATAAAACAAATTGATAAGAAAATGAAATATGCTTTTTAATTTTTAATTTTATCGTCTGCTAATGTTTAATTTTATATTTCCTAAACATGTCTTGGCATCGATTAGAATTGTTTATATTCTAAAGATTTTGTACGTCGGTTTCTGCTATTCGGCGATCAACAAATATGTTTTTTTGTGCAGTAACGTTTTTGTACTTTGCAATTTTTTTTCTATGCTTGCGCTAGAGTAATAACCGAAACCCCGAGATGAAGAGCACGCAGACTTGCGGATGGATACAATTTTTGGTTTCTTTTTTGTATTTAATCACAAAACAAATATAGTAAATAATTTAAACCGTATTAATATATTTTGCAACAATAAAACAAGTAAAAAAGTAAATATACGGTTGAAAAACTGTTTAATTAATTTTTTGATTATAAATATTGCGTCTAATAGCGCCATCTGGAGACAAATTTATTTGTGTAAGTGCTAACAGTCCACGGAACATAGTTAATATTTCAATTACATATTAAAACTTAATGAGACAGTTCCAGCTTGTGAACATTGCATTTTTCTATTGTGTTCATCACTTATAATAGATTTCAAGCAAGTTCACGTAGTTCCTAAGATTGGTAAACGAACCTGAACGATATTTGCTCTCGGCCCATAGACTACTTTAGAGAGGTTTTGGTTTTCAGTGCTAGTGGGTAGCTAAAAATCTATATCAAGCTGAAGTTATTAATTTCAAAACATAAGAGAGCTAGTTTTTTTGAACAAATTTATATGCATGGAGAACGCCAGGGGAGGGGGGGGGGGGGCTTGCAGTATCTTAGAAAAAGTGCGTATGTTCGCAAAGCTGAAAACTTGATGATTTTAAACCCAAAATATTAAAAACACAATATAGAATGATCTATGCTTCCAAGTGCACATAATTATTTAATTTTTGATGTTTGGAAGAAAAATTATTTCAAACAGGCAGAAAATGTGATTCATGACTCATGAATCAAATGAAAATATATTGATTGAAAGTCTTACAAAAAGGACAGAATTTGCGATATAGGAAATTTTAGTTTTCAATTCAAAAGGATTTTTAATCTTTGAAAAATGAAGTGAAAAGTTAAAAGGTAAAAACTCTGAAAATACTTTTTTTTACACCTTACAAAAATGTTTCTAAAATTGTATTTTTATCCAATGCATTTGACTAAAAAATAGTTTTTATTTTGTTAGCAGGGAATTTTCTGAAGAATGCCTGAAGTCTTTCATTCATAAAATATTACTTGCCAAAGTATGAAAACGAAATGAAATTTTGCTATTTATAAGCATATTTTCCGTTTGAGAAACCAAATTCGTAAAAATCTGTAAATGGAAATGGGTATGAGAAAACTGATATTTTTTCGACTTCTAGTTGAAAATGATGTGATAAACCTTGATGAAAATCATTGATGAGCATAAAAGCTGACTGGCAAACTGAAATTGGAAACTATTATTTAATTAAACTTTAAGTAAAAGATTTGAATAAGTATAGCTTTTGAAACCATTGGTAAGATTTTTTAACTGTAGTGAGCGGTTTTTTGCATTGTTAAAGTGAGTAGTTAGTGCATTAGACATACAATACAATCTTTCATCTATACCTAAAAGAAAAATATTAATCTTAAGTTACCATAAATATCTAATGATTTTATCCTAGCAGCCAATCAAATGGACAAAACATTACGACGTAGATTCAAAGTATTATTTAAAAATAATCGTATTCAATTATGACCGCTGTCCCTGATTGAAAACTGACCAACATTTTTGATTGAAATTAGTTTAAAACAATTATAATGTGTGCTCCAATACCTTGAAAAATTCTAACAGGTTTCATCTCATAAAGAAAATTCAAGGCTTCCTATTTCTATGTAGCATTAATAGGTATGAGTAATTTTTTCGCCCACATACACTCCTGTTTGTGAAAATTGCAACACCAAAAAAGAAGCACA
Organism: Uloborus diversus; assembly: GCF_026930045.1. Taxonomy (NCBI): domain Eukaryota; kingdom Metazoa; phylum Arthropoda; class Arachnida; order Araneae; family Uloboridae; genus Uloborus; species Uloborus diversus. Next base: position 89,845,048 of record NC_072736.1, on the reverse strand, counting down.
ATAGTTGAATGAAATTTAATACAAAGTTGAGTGGTAATGGATTACATTTTCAAACCAAACATACAATAAAAAGAGATAGAAATTGGTATTTTGTGTGGCCGCCACGTGCCGCAATAAGAGCTGCTACACGACTCGGCATGGAGTGAAACAAAGTTTGAATATCTGCCTGCGGAAGAGCATTCCATATTGTTCGTATGTGCAACCAAAGTTCGTCTGTCGAAGCAACAGGACGAGGATCACGAGCGAGACCCTTCCCAACGAAACCCTACACGTGTTCAATCATTGACATATCCGGGGAATATGCAGGCCAATGAAGAATCTGTACCTGCTGCGAATCAAGGTAGGATTTGACCGTCCTGGCGACATGTGGACGGGCATTATCCTGCTGGAATACAGCCCCTGGCAATCCTTGCAGGAAAGGAATAGCTTGGGGCTGTAAAACTTCGTTTATGTATCGGATACTGTTCAAACTGGCCACAATTCGTAGCAATTGTGATCGTCCATGGTATGCTATGGCACCCCAGACCCTAACTCCGGGTGTTCGTCCCCACGGCGTTTGATAATGCACTCCGGAATGTGCCGTTCACAGGCATAGCGCCTGACACGAATTCGGCCATCATGGTGCCACAAATTGAAGCGGGATTCGTCAAAAAAGACGACCTGCTGCCAATCAGCACACCAGCTCCTATGCACATTAGCCCATTGTAGCCGCAGGCGGCGATGGTTTTGCGTGAGAGGAATCCTGTATAAAGGAATCCTTGCGCGCAGACCACATTGCAGCAGACGTCTCCGAATTGATGAAGCACACAATGAAACACCTGTAGCCGTTGAGCACTGTGCTGCCAATTGTCTAGAAGAAGCTGTGCGGTCCGTTAGCGCCATACGCACCAGGTGTCGCGTCGCGACGTCACATTTCGGGGTCCACTCCCGGATTTCCGAGCTGTCCGACCCTCGTCCGTCCACTCCTTCCAAACACGCATGATTGTGCTGCTGTTACGCTGCACCGAGCGGCTACTGCACGATAAGACAATCTAGTTTCACGAAGGCCGACGACTCTGCCCGTTCAAACTCCGAAATTCCTCAAATTTCGCTTTCTTTCGTCGAAGAGGACTAGTAAAGATTCAGGTAACGTTTACTCTAACATATAACCACCGATAATCATACACGCCTCGCTACAACCGTCTATTTATATTCGGTTCGATCCGCCGTTCAGAGGGCGCTGTTCAGCATACGTATGCGCTACCGGTCTGCGATTGTAATCATTTGCATATCATGCCATACTTTACATTTTTTGCAATCTTCAGCTCACTCGCGTAAGTCCTTCGTGGTGTTGCAATTTTCACAAACAGGTGTGTATAAATGGATTTATGCGAAAATTTTATTTAAATTGTTATATACTAATTATTAGGTGACAATAAATAAATATGAATATAGAATATTGTATTGTCATCAGATATGAGGTTGTATAATGTGTAAATAAATGAAGCTAAATATTCATTATGATTTACTGTCTCACCTAAAATAATAACATGACACGCACATACCCACATGCATGTATTGTGTCTATAATTAATTATTGTTATTAATGTATGCTTTTTTGTTATAATGTCTTCTCAAATTCATGCTCAACTGCACAAAAAGATATTGACTTTTATAAAAGTAAACGAAAATGAACAAGTAGATACATAACCTAAAAAGAATGTTGTAAAGTAACCCAACGGGCTATAAAATGTGTCATTTAATATTATTAGCAGAATACCAGTGAGTATGTTTTATTGAAATTTTCTGCTCCATTTGTTACTCAAATCATAACAATAAAAGACTGTCTTTCATTAAAACGTTTCCTTTCATTGTAAAAATATATGTCGTACAAAATCGTTATTTATATTCAACTATATCCTTAAGTATTAGATTTCATTTTTATTTCTATTTATTTATTGATAAAAAGCATAAAAAAAAAGAAAGAAAGAAACTTACTAGCAAAATTTATTCGTACAATGTTTTTGAACGAAGCCTGAAGCTGTTTTTTCCCTTAAAGATGGAAGATCACATCGGTCCAAACATATATTGTTTATTTTCTTTTCTTTGTTTGTTGTATTTCTCTCGAGTTATCCATTTGTCTCGAAAGAATTGGAAACTTAAGTTTTATTATTATTTAATATTTATTGATTTTATGAAATTGTTTTTCTTCCTTGAATTTTTTAGCACTTGTAAATGATCATAAAACTTCGTTTGTTATTATTTATTGCATAGATAATTTAGAGCTTTGGTAGTTTAAAAATATTTTTGAAACTGCTCTCACGAGAAAAAGTACCATGTTTAAATTATTGTTGATAGAAAACTCTTTAGAAAACAAAATTTATCTTATTACCGCTTTTTGAAACAAAAAAAAAGTAAAACGATAAGATTAATTTACTTATGAATGCTGAACGTTGCTTTTTCATAGATTTTCTTCCTTTTCTTTCTAATAAAACAGCAGTGATCCATTTACGCAAGTTTCTACATTTGAACTTAAATATTATGGTATTTCAAGGGTTTTATTAGTTTCTTTTCATTTTCATTTCTTTCTCGATCCCATTCTTTCTCTTTCTTTTTTTAAGCTTTACTCTATTTTTAGCAGTACTGTTTTGCAGGACAATTCCGTGCAAATTTTCTAAATTTGGAAGAGAGAAAAAAAGAGCGAAAGGAGGGACCCAGGAAATTCGGAACGTTTTGTCCCCTTACTTTATTACTTGAGTAAAGTGATAGTCTTTACTCAAGTCTTTGTATATACCACTGTCAATATATTTAACACAAAATTAAACTTAAAAAATTGTCACAAAAGTGAGGTAAAACCAAACTATTAGTCACAGAAAGCATTTACAGTTATTTTCAGTCTTTAAAAGCTGTCAACGACAACAATAACAATGAACAAATGCACAATTACTGCGTTAAAAAAATAACTTAAGGCAATAGTTCAAAACAACGTCCTTTTTAAATTCTTTTAGTGTGGACGAAAAAATGTACGGATAAAATGTTTTGATTGTTTAAAATTGACTACATAGCAAATAAAAATATTAAACATTTTCAGCTTTCTCAAAATATTCGAATCTTTACATGTTAAGTTATAATTATCCAAGGACAAGACTTCGCTTTCTCATTTAAAGATTCATCCCCATCCAATAAATAAACAAACCCATTTTCATTCATATTTCATGTCAAATCAATAACCTGGGCATGAGTTACATTCTCTGTGTTTTAACATAAAAATAATGTAGTATAATTATAAGAAGCTTCAACGTAAGCTTCTGTTGGAAAAAAGGGCAAAGATTTCATCATAACTTTCCGACTTTTCTTTAATATTAAATTAGGAATGGAAGATGAAAAATGAAATATTAGAAAGTGAAGATGGAAATGTCTAAACTTTGACGAAAAGAATATTTTACCACGTAAAACACAGAAACAATTTTCAGCAAAAAGGAAATTCCAAATAAATTAGAATCTCGCTTTGAAATAGTATATTCGCGAGCTTTAGAAATGCGTTTTCCTTTGTTGCCATTTTTAGCTAAAATTTTACAAGAATTTCACGTAATTGGATTGAGCTTTTAAAAACGTTGAGTTTTACTCAAAATTTTTAAAAAAGATATTTTTAACTAAGAAAATATAATTCTTGATGTTAGAAACTTTCAGTTCTTTTCGAAAAAAAAAAAAAAAAAAACTACCGATTGAGGTTTGAGAATATTTTTTAATGGCATAGATAATCATGCAACGTGTATTGTTGCAATTAAATTTTGCTGGGTAAGAAAGAGCTGGGATTTTTAAAAATTTGAATGAATGTAATTATTTCTTATAAGACATTAGATACTTTTATAAAACTATACTTCGGATGCTAAAATAACCGATAAAAAACTTGTCTGTTGTCTGAAAAAAAAAAAAAAAAAACAGAGCTGATGTGTGCATCACATGACTATCTTTTACACCCATTTAATGCTAATAGTGCCTTGGAGTAATCAAGGAAACACTTTAAATATTTTCACCTCTAGTTCGTCACGAACCGATGCAAAAAAGCGATTTACAGATATTAGTTTTCCCAGCATCGACAGTTTTAGCGTGATTCAATGGATTACTCTCTAAATATCGCTAATAGAGCTAAATTGAAACTAAATTCGAAAAACAGAATTTTTTTTCGCTAAATGTGTTGCCAACTTGACGGTCAAAAGCTTAGCGATATAAGTCAAATGTTCGACAAATTATAACATCACTTGACTTTGCATTGATATTAAAATTGATTTCCCCACAAAAAGGTGTAAAAGATCCCTTTTGGAACATTCAAACGCAACCAAAAGAGGAGGTGCACAACTAGACCCCACTAGAGCTCCACATACCGAATTTCAACATTCTAAGGCATACCGTTTTTGAATTCTGCGAAATACATGCGCACATACACACATACGAAAATACATACGTACATACAGACGTCAGAGAAAACTCATTGTAGTTCTCTCGGGGATGGTCAAAATGGATATTTTGGGCTTCTATACGTTCTCGGGCATATAAGCATGTGTCGTAGGGTGGAAAAAAAAACTGCTCAACATTCATTCGAGGATGAGTAAAATGGAAAATTAGGTCGAAATTTGAGGAAATTTTTTTCTCGAATACAATACTTCCTTTACTATGTAAAAGAAAGTAAAAAGGGCATAGGTACATGGTCTGGATCCCTGTTAACATGTGTTTCACTTGATATTTCATCTTAGAATATTATATTTCCGAATGATAAATCTACATTTCTTTTGTCGTTACTCTATTTTGGTTTCCATGTGTTTAGTTCAATTTAATGAATCTAATTAAATGTTTGAAGGAAGACCATGGTTAACACTAGGCTGTTTTGTCAATTTTGACACTGACAAAATAAATCTTTAAAAAGACAAAAAAAAAAAAAAAAAAAATCAGTTTTTTGCTTCAAAAAATATTTTGCAGATAGTGAATCTGAGAATGATTTATTTAGAAATCTGAGAATGATTTTTACATGCTATGGATGAGAAAAAGCTCTAAACCGGAAATAAAAAAAGCTATATAGTTAAGTTTGAAGAAGCAAAATAATTTTCATGTTTAAAAAATTGTACCCTATTGAAAAGTTTTTGTATACCTAAGGACGTCAACATTCTTTTTTGAAAATGATTAAGATGGAGAAATAAACGTACTATTATATTATTCAGTGAAATTATGCATAAAAATACAACTTTTTGTTTGTTTTATCTTTCACCACATGAGCAGTTCTTGATTTTGTTTATAATACGCGCTAATAGTTTCTGCAGATTTCGTACTGCATTTGCGAGTTAGATTAACACACTTTTTTTAAATTTGACTCTCATTACATATTACAGTAAAAACCCTCTAATGCGGAACTAACGGAACGATTTTTTCCGCAATAGAGGGGTGTCCGCAGGACAGGGGTTTAATAGTACTATTTGCCTTGGAATCGGGGAATTAAAACTTGTCCGTCATCGGGGTATCCGCACTTGAGGGGTGTCCGTTAGGAGGGGTTTTACTGTATTTCCTTGAAGAAGCATTTTAGTTAGAATACTTCGCAAATTAAAGCGCTCATAGTTTTTTAAGTAACCCACCTGCTTTTCAAGATCTGTGAGGTGTTTATTTCCTGGTATCGTTAGTGAATTTATACTTCCCAATCAATGTTACGGATTTAACAGTGATAATAATTTTATCCTTCCTTTTGGCGAAAGGAGAAGTGATAAAAACAGAGGATTATGATAACCAACTCATTATTAAGATTTGGTATCCTTAAAAGTTTTGAAAAATAAGATCGTAAAAGAAAAAGAAAAGTATGTATGTTACAGAAAATGTAGTACAAAATATGTACTCAAAACAGAAACTGAATATCTATAAGGGAAAAAAGCGAATTTACTGCAATGACAAAGATGTTTTTAAAACTGTAAGATAAAACCATCAGCATTTGACACCCGTACTAAGGAAAAAATAAGTTAACAAGATATTCTATAATTCTACTAAAATAACACAGTTACATAGAAGGTGTTTAAATTTGCAATTCTTACCTTTCAGTTTATTCTTATCTGAGCTGAGCGAACGTGTTTCTTTTATTTTTTCTCTACAAGTGTCAACTATCGGTGGTTTTACCTCATATAGAAATAAAAATATCTAATGAAACACTAGTTTTTAGAAGAAGCACAAATTTGCTATTTATTTATCTCACTAGTTCTTATTTAACAGTTTGTCTTTTATTTGCATTTTCATTTGTGTGACGCAATTTACATTTGGAAAAAAATCTTTCAAAAAAATTATATATATCTTCTTCGAAATTACCCTGATTCCCCAAAAAATATCATACTCATTCCTCCTTACTTCAAAGAACAACTACATACACAATTCAGATTTGCCTTTATTTTGTTTACATGCAAATTTTAATAAATATAATAAATTTTAAACCAGTTATAACTGGCGACAAAAGAAGTTTTTACATTAGCACTGTCCAAAAAAAAAAAAAAAAAAGAAAACATAAACTGTTTTTTACAACTAAGATAAGCTAAGAAAAATATCATGTATAAAAAACAACAGATATAAAAAAACAAAAACGTAACACAAAACAAAATTCGCAAATAAATAAATAAATAAATAAAAATAAATAATAAAATAAATAAATATTAGGTTTAGATGAGGTTTTAAAAAATCATTTCTTTGTTCGTATATCTCATGAAATTCTTAATATGCTTTCGCTTCCATATGAAATTCTTGCTCAGCCCGAAAAAAACTGTTCGTAAATTCCCAAAATCAATTCAGTCGTTATATTCCGCAAAATGCTTGACATTTTCCACGCATTTTGCTTACAAAAACAATTTTAGGGAAGTGCTATTCCATATGTTTTGGAATATAAACTGAATTTGATGTAAGATGGGAGAGCACTGGCAAGGTAAACCTGATGCTTTTCCTTTTCCTCAGGAGCTTAAAGAGAAAATGTGTTTCCTTAGCAACGAAAGAGCAATTTTGCAGAAGTTTCTATTTTTTTACAAGGAAATTACGCCAAGAAATGCATGCCAAGTGCATTTATTTATTTTTTGATGGAACTGAGTTTTCTGTAAACTTCATGTTGATAAAATATTTTGTACGAAACCATATGAAGTTTGAAACTAAAAATGTGGTTGGAGAAAGACATTATAGTAATAGCAAAGTTTTATACATATTTCGAGCTTTAAAGAGTTTTTTTTTTCATCATTTTAGGCTGTTTCAGAGCATAAATAGTTAAACTATAAACGTAGGCAGAGAAAAATCATTTCATAACTATGTTGTACATATATTCTGAATTAAAAAAATGTTTTATTTAACTTTTTTCATTGTTTGATCACATGGGTAGCTGAAACTAAAAACGTGGACAGAAAAAAATATCCAGTAGCAAAGTTTATATTCTGAACTTTAAAGTTGCATTCTTTAGCTTTTTGCGTTGTTTCATAGCATGAGTAGTTAAATCTGAAAATATGGGCAGAGAAAAACATTTAATAACAAAGTTGTATTATATTCCGAATTCATAAGTTGTTCTATTAAGCTTTTTATATCGTTTCAGAGCATGAGTTGCCCTAATAAAGCTATTTCAACTGACAACAGTACACTCTTGGAGAGTAACCACTTACCATTATATCTCTCTTTCGACATTCTATTCTACTATTCTTTACTAATAATACAGCTGAAACTCTCTCTGTCCGGAGGATGTCTATATCTCTGTGACGCGCATAGCGTCTAGACCGTTCGGCCGATTTTCATGAAATTTGGCACAAAGTTAGTTTGTAGCATAGGGGTGTGCACCTCGAAGCGATTTTTCGAAAATTCAATGTGGTTCTTTTTCTATTCCAATTTTAAGAACAAAAATATCTTTAGGTGTACGAGTAAATTACGAAATTATCATAACATGGAACCGTAACATGGGCACAAGCCAATTGGCGAGAAAATTCACCATACATTACTTGTAAATATAGAGGCGAACCAAAAGACCTTTTAAATTTTCTATTACGGGCAAAGCCGTGCGGGTACCACTGGTTATTATTAAACAAGAAGTTCTGTCTAGACCTAGACGAGCTTACTTTCCCGTATACCCATACTACTTTCTAGTAAGGGAAACCCGGCTAAAGTGGATACCCCGGGCAAAGCGAATTTAGCCTATAACTCCCAAATAATTAGTTGGCCGGCTGCCGTGTTGTCATAGCAACGGTCGCCTGTTGCCGCTCCGTGTGGGGCAAACACGTCGGGACGAGTTCCCCTCACGCGACGCCAGTGAGCGAACAAAATATGTTTTGGGGAAAATAATATTAGTTAACATAGGTTAGTGTTTTATTTATCACTTTAATACTATTTGTGACATGTTCTTTGTTATGAGTAGGATTTGATGTACGATTATGTAGCTTTCAACTATCCGTAGACGACTAGTTTAGATGCTCTGAATTTTTAATAACCTCAAAAATGTACCTGAAGGGCAAAGCGGATTGGGCAAAGTGACTACCGAATTCACTTTGCCCCGTCATAACAAGTCACTTCATCCGAACCTGGAAGTTCCTCAATATTAAGATCCCAAGACAATGCTACCATTGAAGACCGTCCTTATACTTCCATGGGATCTGAAACAACAGAATAAATCCAAGGTAATGATGTTCCCGCCTCTTCACCCAAACCTGGATGTTCTGCGAACTGCTGCAGTCATTCAGTTTTACTACCTATTCCTCAGCCTGTTAAACCAATAACAACACGTAAACAAAAACTACAAATATCTACACTCCAGACAAGTACTCCAGTAAAGGACAGTCAGAGACAAAAAGTTGAAAAATCCAAAAAGACTGTCATGAAGTACTTAGATGAAGTTTTGACTAAAGCTTCTCAGAAGACTATTAAAAAGACCAAGTACCAAATGACTAATCAAAAATCTCTGTTACAAAACATAGGACTGCATAAGAGAATGATAAGAATAAGGAAATATAGAAATTTGATGATGTAAGGTGCATTTTCTGTGATAAAATGTTCATTGAAGAAGATGATCAGCCAATGGAAAACAGGATACAATGTGTTTGTACTCAGTGGTGTCATAAAGAGTGTTCAGCATTCGAATATGGTAATGATTTTGTTTGTGATAACTGCAATGATTAGTATTGTAGAAGAAAAATGTTTTTTTTTTTCTTTTTTATATGTTCCTAAATTTTAGATATTGACTTTTTAAAAAAAATTTCTTTGCTTGTTACAATAATTACTGCAATAATTAGTATTGTAGAAAAATACTTTTCAATATGAGCCTTTAATTTTCAATGCTTATTTTATTCTTAAGTTTAGTTTCTTTGTTTGTAATAACAACAATAATTAGCACTGCAGCAAAAAATTGTTTTTAAATATGTTCCTTTTATTTTCGGCGTTTATTTTATTTTTAAATTTAATTTCTTTGTTTGCAATAACTACAATAATTACCATTGTAGCAAAAAAATGTTTTCGGATATGTTCCTTTAATTTTTGATGGTTATTTTATTTTTAAAGTTTAGTTTCATGACAAATAATGTTGCTGTTCACTTTGCCCTAGTAACGAATCCACTTTACCCGGGGTGTTGGGCAAAGTGGATATTTATGCCATCGTTGAAAACTGGCCTTATATCTAATAGTGTAATTAATATTAAGGACAACTGTTATTGCATTACGCAAGTTCATTAAATGAAGACTGATTATAAACATTTGTTTCAATTTCTAAAGTTATAACTAAACGACAATAATCAAGAAAAGTTTAAGGTATTCACGTTGCCCGGGTTTCCCCTACCTGATCAATATTCTCAAAAATAGCTATAATCGCAAATTTTTTCAAACATATTTTTAAAATACTTTAAGCTGATTTCTAGGAATAAAATATTCCTCACTCATCTAAAAAAACTAAATGCGTAAAAAAAATAGCAGCAACTTTTAAACAAAGCAGCTAATACACTTTTTTCCATTAAAAAAATTTTAACAGCTTTCAAAACGAAAAAATAATAATTAAAATTAATAAGCTCATTAAAATAAATACATCATATCAAAAAAAAAAAAATCGTTTCTTTTTCCCCTGTTGCCAAAAACAATTTTTTAAATGAATTAATGCACTTACCAAAATAAATAAAAGCAATAAAATGTCAACTTAAAGAAATAATTTTCATTATCAAAAAAAAAAAAAAAAAAAAAAAAAAAAATCGTGTGCGCATATCTTTATGTAGAAATATTAATGACTTCGAGTTTATTCGCCGAAAACTGATTACCTAAATTAAAACTTTAGCGTAAAAATAAAAACAAGTCAGGCCAACTATAATTATTTCACAGTCAAAACCATAGCTGCGGAGTTGGAGTCAATTTCATTTTGGGGTAAAGGAGTCGGAGTCGAATTCTAAGAATCGGAGTCAGTCATTTGTCCTCCGTGTATAAATTTTTGGCAAAGCTACGAAGTCAGAGTCGAAGTCGGGGAGTCGGAGTCTTATTAATTGTCGGGCATAGGAGTCGGAGTCAAGTGTCCCTAAATTCTCGGAGTCGAAGTCTGGAGTTTGGAGTCAAGAGCTATTTCCAAAAAAATTTGTTTAAAAAAAATCCGCCTTCAAGTACGGAATCTACATTGACTTTCAGTTTACCCGTAGGTGCTAATGTTAAGGGATTTGAACTGTTCAAAATTGAACAAAAATAGTTCAAATCAAAAAGTGAAATTTGGGAATGAGGTGTCCTCGCCGAGATCTTTCGAACAAAAAAAAGTTTGTTCGAATCGGACTATTCATTCAAAAGTTATTAGGGGGGGGGGGGACAGACAGACAGATCGACAGACATTTTTCCCCATCTCAATACCCTACTTTCCAATTTTTAATTTTTCAATATTTATTTAATTATTTTATCTATTTTTGACTTTTTTTTGTTTTTTGCGATATTTTTAAGATGCATTAAGCCTTCTTTCATGCTTTTTTCTTCTTTTTCTGACTTTTACTGGGAAAGTAGGCTAAAAAGGCGAGAAATAGCAACCACCAGTTCCCGATGTATTTCAAGAATAAAAAAATTTGATCTCTCAAGTTTCTTGTATGCCTATTGTTATGTGGGGAGTCAGTACCCTATATGCGCGTAATGTTAAATTGCTAAACTTTATATACCTTTTCCCCAAAACATTTTAATAACAGAAGCTTACAATTTTCAAGTTGATTTCAAGAGATATTTAAGAGTCTACTGAATTGATATTGTAAGACAAATCTACTTATTACATAATTTATAAAATTTTATCCAATACAACTTTTTAAATGAAAAACTTATTGATTACTTTTTATATGAAAAAAAAGACCATTTATTTCCCGTAAAATCTGTTGATTAGGAAAAAGCGAGTACCAAAGCAAAAATTTCACCCCAGGATGATTATAAACGAAAAATAAAAAGTGGTAAAAATTTACAAAGCAATATGCAAAGTAGTTTTCTAGAAAAAAGAACATGAGTTTTCAAAATTGACGTTTTGAGAAAATCGCGTTAGAAAGTAAAATCGTGCGTACGTTTTAATGCATTTCTGCCCACTAGTATTCAAACTGAGTTATTTTTAATCGACAAAGAAACATGAGTTTGGTGTCGCTTATCGTCTTGGTTTTAGTATTTTAATTATATAAAAGATGAAAAAAAAAGGGGGTAACATTAAGTAAAAGGAGTTTTATAATATCTCAAGAGAATGGGTGCGTCTACTCATGTACGCTTGTTAGAAGACATATTTTTTAAATGCATAAATTTTTCATGGACTTGAAATTATATGCACTAGCTTTTACCCGCGGCTTCCCTCACGTTGATGTAGTTTTTTTATCAATTGATTCCAGTTAATGGTCATTACAGGCAGATGTCAAATAGTTACCAAAAAAATTGTTTGTCTCTAATTTCGCCGAAATTTCAAATTGCCTGCCCCCTTAAATGTATCAAAAGGTATGATTAAAACTGAAAATTAGGGGGAATGGGAGTAAATGAAATGTCAGCAAAACTGAGAAGACACCCAAAAATCACAAAAAATAAATCACGAAAACGTTCAGGAGTTGTAAAGAAGTCAGTTTGGGTAATTCCCAAAAATTCAATTCGAGTGAGGTCAACTATTCTTAAATAAAGTGAAACAGTTCCCTTATAATCCCGATCTCTGTCAAATACATAATATCCAGCGCTACACCGGCAATCTAAATTACTGTATAATGTATAACTTCTTACCATAGAAATCGTCCCAAAATAGGGTCAACTATCACTTAAAATCCTGATTCTAATGTCCCTTTAGAGTCAGAACATCAAACCATTAAAATCCCCACCTGAAGGAAATCAACTGTTTCTAAATAACGTAAACGGTCCTGATTACAATACAAAAAAAATTCAGTGCAAAAATACCATTAAAATCAGAGTAAGCACAACAGTTTTTTTTTACAGTTCCCATTTAAATGAGGATAATAGTACAAAAAAACTTCTCATTTCGCAAAGAGAAAAATTCCCAACAATCTCGATTAGAATGGTCTCTATCAGCGTTTTTAAATAACATTTCCCTCTGATGATCTCAGTTATGATTATTTCCAAAAATTTTCATCAGTACAGATCTCATAGGATAAAAAACAAATAAAAAAACAAAAACAAAAGAAAAAAGAAAGAAAGAACAATATTCTCCATTGTCGCCATTAGAATAGGGACATTAATTCCCCAATATCCTAATTAGCATCATTAACCCTTAAAAATACAGACACAAAAAAGAAAATTAAAAGTTTCATAAAAGTTTTAAATAATTCGCCAATGCACTAAATTAGTCGTCTGGTAAGACAGCGGATAAAAAATGGATTTGGTGGATTAATTTACGTTTTAATATTAGTTTTAATGTTATTTAAGAGTGTTGTTTCACTAATTTGCCGGATTAATTTTAACTTTAATACCTCATAGTACTTAATGATCTTTTTGCCAAAATTAATTTGGCGGAATATTTTCATTTTAATGCAACTTTTGTAATGGCTGTAGCATCAAAATTTTTGAACACTCGTCCCGAACACGTTATCATAACTCTGCCTATCAAATAAGTTTTAAAAATGTCATTTTGTTTAGTTTCATTTTATATTTCTTGCAATTAAAAGCAACGTTAAAATGTAAAAATATAAATCCTAATCCATTATTTATCGCCAAAGGACTACAATACCATACATTCGGCAGAGACTTGCCAAGTTTATGAAACTGCGTAAAATGTTTGGTTAATCTATATTCATAAGATATTATTTTTAATTCCGAACAGAAGATGCTATAAAGAAAACGTTTTGCATGTATTTGGCCGTTTCTGGCGAAAAATAAATCTTTCTTCGACGGTAACTGGGGATAGGGGCAGATTCTAATTCATAACTTTATTTAGTTACCAGATAATTGTGCGTAGCAAAAATACCCGGCGTTGCCTGGGTCTGTAATAATTATGAGAAACAATCGCTACTTTTATTCATTCTCTGCTGTAACTGAAATAATTCAAAACACACCGCTTTGACGTGATTAAAAATAGAGCTTCTTCCTCACCCATAAAAGTAAAATGGCAATAAGTATGAAGAACAAAATAGTACTCTTTTATAAACGAAAAAACGATATTTAAGCATATACAAATTTGAGGAATTTCCAAAATATAAAATTAAATTTCACTTGTTTAAAAAGGTTTATCTTTTTTTTAACTTTATTTTTTAACATAGTCCAAAAATTTTTCTATATTGCTATTGAAGTACAAACTTTTTAAAAGTGTAGCTGCCCGTAATCCCTTACTGTGATTTAAAATGTTATTAAAATTGCATTAATCGTTTTGGGATACCTTAAATGAGGCTCCTCCTCCCTACTTTGTAAAACTGTGTGTTACAAATTTTCATCGAAGAGATAGAGTCGCCAAATACAGAGATACTTCTGGTGATTATAAAATGATGCTACCCGAAATGTTTCCAATAAACAGTAAAAAATTTTCAATTGTTTGAAATTGTGTGCAAAGACAAAGAAATGGAAGTTTTTGCGATGTTTATAGATTTGCTTAATTTAGTTGGCAAATTATTTTACGTGTTAACAAATTTAAAGAAAGAAATATTAAAGAAATGACGTTATTTGGTTACATGGTGAAAACCGAGAAACAGTATTGCGTAGTCTTTAGCTTCAGAAACAGTGACAGTTGAAAAAAATGCCAAATGCCTTAGCTATTGAAATGATTCCACAAAAAAAGTTTGGCTAGATTCCAGCTGATCGATTAAATACCCAGTCAATACAAATAAATAAAAAAAACCATTACTTTCCTCAAATTTGCATTAAAATGAAAAATAATCAGCCAAATCCATGTATTATTTGCCAATCTTGTGCAAAAATCTTACTTCAAGATTTGACTTGAGAAAAGCAAAGAAAATCAACAATACAACAATAGTCGCTATCGACAGGGAGTTGAGATGATACACTAAATATTGTATTGAGTTAAGGAAAGCTTTTGAACATGGAACTAAAAAGCTCATAACTCGTTTTGTATTCTACTTAGAAATTTCGAACAGGTGCCATCTTCCGCAGAAAAATCAGAGTTTTCGGTGGACATATAATGTTAATAAGTGTAGTATTTTTTCATCCCCATATTAGAGAATTTATACGAAAATTGTTTTATTGCCCAACTAAGGCGGTTTTGCCCCCCATAATGGGACGAAAACTACCCTATGTGTTATTTTGATGCATAAGCTATATTATTGTAAAGTTTCATCAAAATCCATTCAGTAGTTTTTGCGTGAAAGAGTAACAAACATCCGCATACATCCATACAAACTTTCGCATATATAATAGTAGTAAGATTAATTAGCAAAGCCTAACTGTAATAATTTTTAATGCTTGCTCTCTTTTTAATTGAAAACACCTTTGGGGCTCTCCATAAATGATGTCACACTTTTTTTTTTTGTCATTTTTGAGACCCCCCTCTCTTTTGTGATGAAGTGTCACACTTAACCACTCTTTTTCCTCCCCTTTGTCCCTTGTCAATATATTTCTCATAAAAATAATCTCATAAAAATGTGTGATGTCACAATCCTTTTATTACCTCCTATCTCTCCCCTGTCATAAACTGTCACAATAGCACGAAAACCCCTCCGTGCCCCGTCATAGCGTGACATCATTTGTGGAAAACCCCTTTTTTGTCATCTTTTTAGTTCACCTTGAAATGCTAGAAATTTTCTTGAACTTAAGCACCTTTATCTGAAAGTTACGCGCAAAAGTTTTCCCGACTTTTCTTTCTGAGTTTTCAAACTCAAGCTTAGAGTTTTTGTTCAAACGATTTGCGTGCGGCACTTTCGAGTAAGAATGGTAAGAATGGAAATAAAATAGTTTAAATCTTGTTTGATGCTTTACGGAACTCATTTGTTGTACTTTTCTTGCCTCGATTCCGTAAATAAACTGTAAAACTTGGTTTTAAGCATGGATTTATGAATAGGAGTTTTCCTTTTTTTTTGTCTTTGCAGGTTCAATAGAGTACAGTTCGATTCAAGTATTTCTTACAACTTCTGGATTGTCAGGATACATTCTCTCACTATAACAAGCATTGTTTTGAAGCATATTTGGTTTATAAGGCAGTGAAATCTAATGATAAGTTTAACAATAAATGCAAACAAATAAATAATAAGAGTAATAAATAAATTCCGTAACCGGTCTATATTTAAAAAGTATCGATTTTGGTGATGTAATAATGAAAAGTAGTACTGAAGCTATTAAGAATAACAAATGAACTGCGTAACCAGTTCACGTTTAAAGAGTTTCTTTTTTGCTGATGTACTAATGAAAAGCTGTACAAAAACTAGTGATTACATTATAGTGTTGCTCCGATAAGTAGAGTCATGACCTGTACAACGTTTATCTCCTTCTGGGGTAGTAGTGAGGGGTAATTGGCGATAAGAAGGGTTGGGTATTTTTACAGTTGTTTTTCTGAAAAGTGTTCTCTTTCAATTCCCATTCAATAACGCGTCCTTGTTTACTGAAATACCTAAAATGAATTTAAACATTGTCAAGGTCAGAGCTCAGCTCATCAGAGTCACCATATGTACTATGTTAATAAATCAGTGTATATAAACCAAATGTGTGTGTGTGTTATTTTCAGATGCATCCTGGACAGATGAAAAGGTTTAGAAGTACAAAATTCTGCAAGCAAAAGTGTGTTTGATGCTAGTGGCAATTTAGAAGTTAATGCTTAACGGACGAACCCCGCATCTGAATAAAAACAAAAATGTGTTTTTGATTTTAGAGGGTTGCAAGATTATTTAATCAATACGGTTTTTTATGATATTTTATAAAGTTATACATTAAAGTGTCTAATACCTGATGTACAGCTCTACAATTTGTGGCACCAAGAAAAAATGACACAGTGTGAATAATATTAAAAATTGACACAGCGCGCTGAACACTCAAGCAAACTGGCAGATCATAGCGGAAAAAAATCGTACTTCTGTGATTCATCTGTTAAATGTAATCCACACAATTCGCTTATTAACCAGGCAATGAAAATTAAAAAATTAAAACCAAATACAATAGAACTTCGTTCATACGGCCTCCGCTTGTTCGGCTCTCCGTTTTACCCGGATCAAACTCATAGAGTTGAAAAATGTCAATTAAATTATTAGTGAAGCAGTGAGAAGCAAAGGGATGTAAGAGGCAAAATTAAAATTTGGAGATAACCAGTACAAATGGTAGATGAACATCTATTCTGTTTCAGTGTTTCGGAGCAAAAAAAAAAAAAAAGTACTACACTACAAAAAACTGTTCCTTTTACAGTAGAATACTGGTAGCTGAGGTTAAAAAAAAAACTGTAAAATTAACAATTTTAAACTAAAATTCGCAGTAATATACTGTCTTATAAAATAGTTTCACAGTAAAATTTTTAGCGATAAACTGTAACATTAGCAGTAATATTGTGTTTTGTTGGAATTGTCCTGTGAAATTATCAGTAATATACTGTCTTATAAAGGATGTATCCTGTTAAATTAACAATAATAAACTGTAAAATTTGCAGTAATATACTGCTTTTTAATGGAATCTCTCTTTAAAATTATCAGTAACAAATAAGATCAGTAAAAAATGAAAATCGGGCAGAAAAGTTGAAATTTTTCGAAGTTTTTAACAAAAGAATAAATAGTCAGTCAAGTCAACAAGTAGATTAAATAAGGTTAGCAGTTGATAAGGAATGATACATATCTAGTAATGATAGTGCCAGCACTAATAATTAAGAAACTGAATGTGCACATTCGATCCGCCTTTCTCGTTGTAAACAATTCTATTCTTCTGGAAAATGGCTGACAGAAGACCGCAGCAACTTTAACTATAGATTTAAGCGTGTACACATTTGCAAAATAATGGCTTTTTATTTTTATTAAAATGAAAAAAAATCTATAATTTTGTTCAATTAGTGTCACACAAGTCTGAATATGCGAAGAAAGTTTCATACACTGTAGTACATCGTGCTGCAAACTTTAATCTTTATTGTTGTTCTCATTATAAAGTTGTCCTCGAATTATGTTCTTTAATTTTCACACAAATATGTACAATAAACAATAAAATATTTAGCATTCTGTTTTGACTCCTTCAACTGAAATAACATTTATAAACAAAGAATCAGTGTTCCAAAAATTTACTCGCAAATTCGAAAAAAAAAAAAAAAAAAAAAAAAACGTAAATGAAAGACATGTACGAGTAATTTAGTTCCAACAGAAGAAATTTCTGTTTTCCGGTGACCTTGAAGTGATAATATTTAACTACCCGTAAAAACTAGTATTGAATTCAAAATTCAAAAAACCCACACTTAAATGAATTGTATGATCTATCACATTTTAAACAAAACAAAACGTTAAAATTTGCTTATCTTGATCCGATACATAGTTTTCGATCGTAACATTAAACATAGCAACGGAATCATGAAAATCAGCATGCTCAACATGGCAAGCAGGCCGTATTATAGGCTTCTGTGGCTAAGAACGCTCTAAATCAAGTCATCTTTCAACCAATAACAGGCCACAAGGATCATTTTCGTGAGTCCCATATGACCCTCGGGCAATCGGGTGGACAGAACAGGCTAAGAGCTCTCGCTCAAGTCACCTTTCAAACAAGATAAATCAAATTCGGTTCATAACTCTTTCTGTACATAGTTTCCGGTTCAGGACAGCATAAAACCTGAAAGCGGGTCCTCTATCGTATGCATGCCTCAAGTTGGGTATTATTTGCTGAAAACATTGTCGGGAAAGTTTTTTTCAAGCAATAGCAACTACATACACCAGCTATGTGGGTTCTATATGACCAGAGGTTTTAGGTTGGGTTACATTTTCGATGAACTCCTACTTCAAACACAAAAGCATTATCAAGATCGGTTCGTTTGTGAATATTTTTTGATTCGTAACATTGAACACAACAACGTGCTTTAAGAATCAACTTCGCGGGCCACATAGGACCCACAGACCATAGACTGGGCGTGAGTGGCAAAGAACACTCACGTTCAAATCACTTACTAAACAATAACCACGAACCATATAGATAAGCTACACGTGTCACATATGACCCGCAGGCCTTAGGTTAGGTTAAACCGGCAAACACTCTCGAATAAGTTCCTCTCCAGGGGTGAAAGTGGGCTCAAGTAAAATTTTCTGAAAATAGTGTGGAATTTGTGGAATTTCCGGGAACTATGAAGAAGCTCAATTCACCCCCCTCCCCCCGTAAAAACTCTTCAAATGTGCATGCAAAAATCATTAAAATCACAGGAAAAAGACCCCATTTTTAAGATAATTGTTCAAGTTTAGAATGTGTTGTCAGACCGAAATTTTCGATCACAAACATCTCTGACTTGCACAAAAAAAAAAAAAAAAGAACCGCCAAAAGAATCAGTTTAACGGACCTCATATTATGTCCCGTTATCAACAATTTTGATATATATAGGCATCCACGCCTAAAATCCCTCCCAGGATTCGCACATGCACCGACACGCATTCAACTAACTAGACCTCATTTTGCGACAGTAGTTTAAAAGTTAAACCGTTAGGAAATTGACGTTAGTTAACTCAGACACGGTCCTCAGCTCAAGGTTACAAGAGTTTCGAATAATCGAGATTCTACTGTAGTTCTTAAACAGGACCATCTACTTTTCTAAAAAATGAGCATGTCCTTCAAGTCGAATAAAATATGACAAAAATGCATAATAATGTAAAGATTCTGATCCAAATTGAAAAGCTGTAATTTTGATGAGAAAGGGTGGAAAATCTCAATTCGTCGAATGGAAGTCAAATAAATTTGCAGATTAATAAAATACGGGGAATGCACACATTAAATATATCTAATTAAATGGGATACTCGAGCATTTAAAAAATGCAACATTGCAATTATGTCCCCAATTGTCAGACGAAATTTGCCCAATATGGCAATTTTTGGTGGGTCATAGTGACCTTCCGTGACATCCCACCGGCTGATTCTGAATTTAACTTCTAAAATTCTTTTTATGTTCAGAAGTTCAATAGTACTGGTGCATTAAACCTGGAGTGAAACTTTGATTTCCTGCTGACGCAAATATAAAACTTTTAACAGACAAGCATTTCGCGTTTGTATGTTTCAATGCAAATATTTTTTACTTTTTTTTTTGGAGTGCTTCATTGATGATTTTCTTTTATTATTTTAATTTTGATAGATAAGTGCAAAAGCTGGCTCTAGAGTTCAGAGTATTTTTAGTCGTTCAGACTTCAGAATATTATATTTCCAGAACAAATTATTTAGCTCAACACATGCAAACAATATAAGTAAACTTGATATTGTTTGCATGTCTCTCGGTCACGTTTCTGTTTTATTTATTTTTTATTTATCTAAGTATGTACAGTAGATAAAAGTTACTGATGCTGCCTGAAGCTTGTTATTGTGTAAAGTTTATCATTAAAATGGTCAAATATAAATTATTAAAGAATTTAAAACTGAACGTAAGAAGAAAAAAAACCGCAAAGTTTAATGCGAATAGTTTCTCGCGATACGTTAAAAATCTACTAGAAAACATCAGGATTTAAATGTTAAATACTGACATCGTATATTACACAAAATCTAATCGCAAACAAATTCTAATGTTATAATAACTTTAAATACGATCAAGAAAGGAGTTGTTTACTTTTTAAATCTAATTAGAATTTCAGAACATGTTTCAAAACTATCATAGGCACAATAAAACGTTAAAAATCACAACAACTACTCGGATTTTTGCTACAAAGCAATCGCTACAACTTCGCAACTAAAACGAATTACAAAGCCAACATTAACAAATATTGGGACACGAATTACGATGTCAAAATAAACGCCGTCATTTTACATACACACATTACAGAGCATGAAAAAAGCTACATTTTAAGGAAAAGGGAATGAATAAATATAATTAGTACTTACCTTCAACATGAATTCTTGCTTAGCTGTCCAGCCTCAGTAAACGAAAAATCAACAAAGATGGCTGTCGATATGTTCAATTCGTGAGTTTTGCTTTGAAATTTCCCATATGAAAAGAAACACTTTTTGCGCATTGTTTTGCGCAACCTAAAACAGTTTTTGTTTTTCACTGTCATTTAGCAGATCAGTATTAAACTGTTGTAAAAAAACTGTATATTACTATAAAAACAACAATTATTTTTTGCAATGTAGTAGCCCTAGTAGGTGCTGCTGTACAACATGATTTAGAAAACTTTTTCAATGAAAGTCTATCTAGGACTTGGAACTTGAAACGCGTTTTATTCAAAACTTGAATATGTCTTCTTTACATCCCTTTGCTTCTCATTGCCTCAATTCTAAATTATGATAACAAGAGCGGAACTATAAATTTCCCCAAATTTTTGTTTTTTACTGTCATTAAATGTACAACTCTCGCTTAGGTCGTGCAATAAATTATAGTAATCTAACGAATAACAGGGCAAACTTAGATTGTTGGTCCGTCATAACTGCAGTTCTTCGCGTTGTAAGCCAGGGGCTTGTGTTCGATTCCCACCGGTGCCCTGGTTGTTATTTCCTTCTCTTTGAGTAGAAAATCTTTCTTGTGTTGTCCTGTATGTAAATAAAATATTAAAGAAGTCCAAACTCTTGAGGCAATGGCACCTACATTCCTCAGTGTATACTAAGGACATGCCAACAACAATAACCACTGCAGCTGAATTATAAATGAAAATGTTTGCAAGAAACAATCCTGTATAATTCTGTTAAAAAGCATCTCTTTGTTTCTGTAATAAAAGAAAAGTCTGCTCGTATAAGAACGTGTTTTGCTTATTTAAGAATGTGTTTTGCTTTTTAACCATATTACCCTGATTATCCTATTTTCGCTTATTCGGATTGCCTTTGGTTCCAGCTAGTCTGGATAAATGTGATTCTAGTGTAATACAAAATATCTTAAAAGTACACATAATCAAATTCAAAGGGAAAATTTTTAAAGTTTCTTTTGCATGTTATATCCCTGGACACACAAGCAGAATGTTTTGAAAAATCATTTCTTTTTTCATTGTTTGTTCTTCTGGGTTGAGTGACCATATGCTGCATCCGGTGTTCTTAAGACATCGTTTATGGGCCACGTTAGAGTTCTTATTCCTATTCAGAGTCACAACTGACTACAACTGCATACTAAGTGCCTTGCCTCCATTATTTTATATACCGATAGATGGCAGCTCCATCACCGGATCGAACAGTTAAAGAGAATTTAGAACTAGTCCAGGAGCTAATAGCTACCTAGTACTAGCACCCCCAGAGGTATCGTTTCACTTGGAGGACATTGAGACCACGAGCATATTTAACGTCGCCCAGTCCCCTTTAATGACGACGGTGGGTCTTCGACCATCGAGGTTCGAACCCAGAACCCTCCGGCC
This sequence comes from Uloborus diversus, assembly GCF_026930045.1. Classification (NCBI taxonomy): domain Eukaryota; kingdom Metazoa; phylum Arthropoda; class Arachnida; order Araneae; family Uloboridae; genus Uloborus; species Uloborus diversus. The sequence goes on along the minus strand of NC_072736.1, from coordinate 89,823,200 downwards.
CCGAATCCGACACTCTACCGATCGGGCTACCACGGCCCCCACGTTAGAGTTAAGAATGTAAAATGAGCAGCACTAAGCCTAATTAGCGAAAACATACATTGTAATCATCACATGGGAAAATTGTTGATGAGCCTGACCTAAATGTCAGAGATGTGGTAAATTATGCAGGATATTTGACAAAATGTCATAAACTTTTGCCAGACAAGATGCTAGACATTAGCCAAGTTGAAAGATGTTGGGTAAAGTAGCCATATTTCATCCATGTGCCCAATTTCGTTCCCCCAAGTTTCTCTGGTATGACACTAGGTGTCGCCATTGGTTTCTGGTTGCGGTCAAGAACACTATTTCTTTACCAAAAGTTTCATGAGTCTCGTCCGCTGAGTTGCCGTTTGGGAGAACATATTCTGATTTTTGGGAACTTGATTTATCGTAATGCTATTAGTAAATGCTCTTTTGGATTTATTAAAATGAGTTTATTTAGTTATATTTGATACATTCGTTATGTGCTAGCTTTAAACTGAATTATCTGAGTGATATGCTGCTTTTATGTTCGCTTCACGTAGAGCAGGAAGCCGCCACATTGGCGAATTCGATGTTCCTAATTTCGTCTCCTACCAAGATTTTAGTAAAAACGTGCATGCAGAGTATCCTCTGAGTGAAAAAAGGTATTTACGAAGACAACATGGAGAAATATAGGTACGTTGCCCTCAATGCACCTCTTGGTAAACACAGAATGTGCTTCAGGGCAAAGAACGAAAGAAAGGAACGAAAGAAAATCATCTGTGACGCTTGTTTGATGGCTGAAAAAAATCAACGTTACATGCATTAAATAAGTATTCGTAGAAAAATTCACAATTTGTGATTTTTTCTTTAATACTATTCGTATTTATTGTAATTATTAAGTTTTTAATCCATTATTAGCTCTTTTAGAAGATGTAATGGAGGGGGACGGGAATGGGAAACCAATTTTCAATTCTGATAAGAGTGCATACAAACATAGTAATAAAATAACGGAAAACAATTTTCTTTTAATATATTTAAGCTTAAATACTACGTGCAGGCTTAGTTGGTGGTGTTATGCAATTTTTTTTGAATTAATTAATTGTAACATATTCTAATCAGGGGCCAAAAAGCTCAGGGCGAACGAAATATGGTGCCCCTTTACCTTACTCTTTTTTCAAATAATAGATTCAATCGATGTTTTTAATTAAAATTCTGGGGAAAAAATCCTAAATTGTTGTAATCGGTATCCTTTAATAACAAATAATCTTCCTGACTTGTATTTTTTTTGTTTTGGAAACAGATTTGAACCTTGGATAGAGACTTCGTTCAAAACTATTTCAAAGAGACTTGAGTTCCTTTCTTGAAGTTCAATGAAATATGTTGAAAATCTCTTTCAATTTGAAATTATGATGACATATTTACTTGAAGGGTTGTACAAAAGTTGTACCGGATAGAGAACAAAGTTTAAGCAAAAGAGAATGAAAGTCGTCTCCAAATTAGAATTAAAAAATAATATTGCTTCAAAACACATTTGCTAATTTCTCTTCTACAAATTTGATGATAATAAAAACCATTCTACTGTCATGTGAAACACATTGACTTCAAACGACATAAAAATAATTTTCAGAACATAGTTCAAGCAATGAAAATGGGTGAAGCAACATATCATATCACTTGCTATTTTCCAATCAAATAGAGAATAAAACAGAAGCATTCCAATTTTTGTGAAACAGAAAAAGAAAGCTAATAGACCAAGAGCTGACCCCCGAAAACGCGATTTATCTCTTTTATGGCTTGTGGCCGGTTAAAATAATAAAAAAATGCAATTTAAAACTTTGGCTCGAATCCCCCCCCACTAATTTTGGGTCACACGGCTGCGGGGGTGGATGGAAAGTCAAAAAAATGAAAAATATCAAAGTGATGAGTTAAATGGCTAAAAACTATATAATAGCATTAAATTAATAAGAAAAAACCCCGTAGCGAATTCCTCCCCCCAGCTATGTTGGGGCGAACGTGGTGCCCCCCAGGGGTAAAGTATCGATTATTAAACTTAAAAAAAATGATCACTTTCGGGGGGGGGGGAATTTTACAGGGTATTAGTTTCATTATTTTGATTGCCAAAAAAAATTCCCCCCCAGTAATTATGGGTCAATTTGTCAAAAAGAATTTTTTTTGTTCCTCTTTATTTGGTTCAAGTCGAGTATTATTCGAACTTACGCATGACTGTTTAAATTGCAAAAAAAAAAAAAAAAAAAAACCAAAGTTTGAACGTTTTTTTCATTAAAAAAAACTCGTAGCAATCCCCCCCCCACACCTATGGAGGGGGTTGCTACGCGGTGCGCAGTTTTACAACGTGGTGCCCCCCCCCCAGGGGTGAATTGTCGATTGATTAAATTAAAAATAAATGATCACTTTCGTGGAGGAAATTTTACAGAGTATACATTTAATTGCAAAACAAAATATCTCCTCCCCAGCAATTATAAGTAAACTAGCTGCATTGCCAGGCGTTGCACGGTCTTCCTCAAAAATGTACGTGTATTCGGCGTTCCAAGCATTTTATACAATTATATAAATTTTCTCGCTTTCATTACATTTCTTATTGCTGCTCCACTCCTATTAGTCAAAGCGCAATGTTATATAGCCTATAGCCTTCTCAATAAATGGACTATTCAACACAAAATGAATTTTTCAGTTCGAACCCGTCGTCCCTGTAGACCAAGAGCTGAGCCCCCAAAACACGGTTTATCTGTTTTATGGCGGGTGGCCGGTTAAAATAATAAAAAAATGTGATTAAAAATTTTGGCTCTAATCCCCCCCCCCTCCGCCCACTATTTTTGGGTCACACGCTGCATGGGTGGATGAAAGGTCAAAATAAAAGAAAAATATTAACATAAGTGAAATGGCTAAAAATTATATGATAACATTAAATTAATTAAAAAAAACCACGTAGCTAATCTCCCCTCCAGCTATGTTGGGGCGAATGTGGGAGCCCCCCCCCCCCAGAAGTGAATATCGATTGTTAAAATTTAAAAAAAAAATCACTTTCGTGGGGTTGGGGATGGGGAACTTTACAGGGTATTTGTTTCATTATTTTGATTTCCAAAAATCTCCCCCCCCCCCCAGTAACTATGGGTAAATTTGTGAAAAAAAAAATGTTTTTTGTTTCTCTTTATTTGGTCCGAGTCCAGTACTATTCGAACTTTCCCATGACCTCTTAAATTGTAAAAAACAATTGCAATTATTTATTCGGTAAAAAAACACGTAGAAAATCCCCCCCCCCCCAGCTATGTTAGGGCGAACTTGTTGCCCCCCAGGAGAGAATTATCGATTGATTAAATAAAAAAAAAGATTACTTTCGTAGAGAGGAGGGATTTTCTCAGAGTTTACATTTGATTGTAGCAGGAAAAAAAAATCCCCCCCCCCAAAAAAAATGTTTTTAATTTAAATTAGAAATTTTGAAATATTTTTCAAAATGAAAGGAAGCAATTCAGCGTCCGTACATCTGCTTCTACCATTGTGTGCTCAGCATGAAAAGAATGAAGGGGAATGTATACGCCTGTGATGATTTCTTCTTGCTGTTTCGAGGGCAGTTTCGTCAGTGATCAACTGTAGCCAACACAGTGAAGTCGTTATAGCTGTTGGTTTTTCTTTTCGGAGCACGCTGTACCGCATCCTTAAACTGAAAACGTAAAAAAATCCTTTTTTCAAAAATATATTTTGATGTTTTTATATTATGAGTGTTTTAAAGGGTAATTTTAAGTGTAGCCAGCCACCAGATTAAAGATAATGTTTTGACAGAAACTTTATTTGAAGGAATAAAAGTTTCAAAGATTCGAAAACACTGAAAACTGAAATTCCGTGATTTAGATTTTTCCGAGTTCTTAACAGAAGCAGATTTATATCATCGAGATTGCAGGAACATTTTTATCAAACTAGATAGACACTATCACAACCAATATGCTGAAGGTAAATAAATCTATATGAATTTCCAAATTATTATTTTAAAAATTCATTTAACGCATCGGATTAACGCATTAACATTTACAAGTAAAAAAGTCGTTATTGCAATTTTAACATAAAATCACTTTTGTTTGTGAAATAAACTCATAATTACTGGGGTAGGGGGAGATTTTTTTTTTTTTGCAATTAAAACAATTAAATGTATACTCCAGAGATAATATACTAAATTATCTTTTATCTAGTGGCTGGCTACACTTAAAATTACCCTTTAAAACACTCATAATATAAAAACATCAAAATATATTTTTGAAAAAAGGATTTTTTTACGTTTTCAGTTTAAGGATGCGGTACAGTGTGCTCCGAAAAGAAAAACCAACAGCTATAACGACTTCACTGTGTTGGCTACAGTTGATCACTGACGAAACTGCCCTCGAAACAGCAAGAAGAAATCATCACAGGCGTATACTTTCCCCTTCATTCTTTTCATGCTGAGCACACAATGGTAGAAGCAGATGTACGGACGCTGTATTGCTTCTTTTCATTTTGAAAAATATTTCAACATTTCTAATTTAAATTAAAAACATTTTTTTTTGGGGGGGGGATTTTTTTCCTGCTACAATCAAATGTAAACTCTGAGAAAATCCCTCCTCTCTACGAAAGTAATCTTTTTTTTTTTATTATTTAATCGATCGATAATTCACTCCTGGGGGCAACAAGTTCGCCCTAACATAGCTGGGGGGGGGGGGATTTTCTACGTGTTTTTTTTACCGAATAAATAATTGCAATTGTTTTTTACAATTTAAGAGGTCATGGGAAAGTTCGAATAGTACTGGACTCGGACCAAATAAAGAGAAACAAAAAACTTTTTTTTTGACAAATTTACCCGTAGTTACTGGGGGGGGGGGATTATTTGGAAATCAAAATAATGAAACAAATACCCTGTAAAGTTCCCCATCCCCAACCCCACGAAAGTGTTTTTTTTTTTTTTAATTTTAACAATCGATATTCACTTCTGGGGGGGGGGGGGTTCCCACATTCGCCCCAACATAGCTGGAGGGGAGATTTGCTACGTGGTTTTTTTAAATTAATTTAATGTTATCATATAATTTTTAGCCATTTCACTTATGTTAATATTTTTCTTTTATTTTTCATCCACCCATGCAGCGTGTGACCCGAAAATAGTGGGCGGAGAGGGGAGGGGATTAGAGCCAAAATTTTTAATCACATTTTTTTATTATTTTAACCGGCCACCCGCCATAAAACAGATAAACCGTGTTTTGGGGGCTCAGCTCTTGGTCTACAGGGACGACGGGTTTGAACTGAAAATCTCATTTTGTGTTGAATAGTCCATTTATTGAGAAGGCTATAGGTTATATATCATTGCGCTTTGACTAATAGGAGTGGAGCAGCAATAAGAAATGTAATGAAAGCGAGAAAATTTATATAATTGTATAAAATGCTTGGAACGCCGAATACACGTACATTTTTGAGGTAGACCGTGCAACGCCTGGCAATGCAGCTAGTAGACTTAGAATTGCTGGGGAGGAGATATTTTGTTTTGCAATTAAATGTATACTCTGTAAAACTTCCTCCACGAAAGTAATCATTTATTTTTAATTTAATCAATCGACAATTCACCCCTGGGGGGGGGGGGGCACCACGTTGTAAAACTGCGCACCGCGTAGCAACCCCCTCCATAGGTGTGGGGGGGGGGATTGCTACGAGTTTTTTTTAATGAAAAAACGTTCAAACTTTGGGTTTTTTTTTTTTTTTTTTTTTTTGCAACTTAAACAGTCATGCGTAAGTTCGAATAATACTCGACTTGAACCAAATAAAGAGGAACAAAAAAAAAATTTTTTTTGACAAATTGACCCATAGTTACTGGAGGGGGATTTTTTTTGGCAATCAAAATAATGAAACTAATACCCTGTAAAATTCCCCCCCCCCCACGAAAGTGATCATTTTTTTTTTAAGTTTAATAATCTATACTTTACCCCTGGGGGGCACCACGTTCGCCCCAACATAGCTGGGGGGGGGAATTCGCTACGGGTTTTTTCTTATTAATTTAATGCTATTATATAGTTTTTAGCCATTTAACTCATCACTTTGATATTTTTCATTTTTTTGACCTTTCATCCACCCCCGCAGCCGTGTGACCCAAAATTAGTGGGGGGGATTCGAGCCAAAGTTTTAAATTGCATTTTTTTATTATTTTAACCGGCCACAAGCCATAAAAGAGATAAATCGCGTTTTCGGGGGTCAGCTCTTGGTCTATAATGGCTTACTATTGAAAAGACAAGCTCTATAATAATTTATAAGCCGCTTTTTACACATTTTTACAACACATCTCTATATATTATTAAATAATACACAGCACAAGGATGAAGCGTTGATAAGACGTTATTTTTTCAATAATTTAATTCAGTATTAAATCGTTAATTTTTCATTAGTTTTCATAGTTCATCATCAAAATTTGAGCATTAAATGCTCTTAATCTTTACCTTGTGTTTTGAAACATTACAATCTTAAATAATATAGTTTCATTGTGACTATAATTCGCGTTTTTTGTTTATAAAATTCTTGTTTGAAAGTGAAATTAACTTTGTTTCTGATAGGTTTGGTGGAGCATTAACATAATATATTTTTGTAACCAATTGCTAAAAACATTGAACAATTTTTTTATGCATGCACTGTACAACCATAAACGACAAACTAAAAATATTTCGGACTAGTTGTATTTAGTAATGATGGATTCAAAGCAGAGAAGTAAAGTATCATAAGAATGTAGCATGAAAATATTGACTTAAACTGATTAGAATAAGAGAAAACAACAGAACGACTTTGAGGAAATTGAAATATACGTATAAACACATAGCTTGTGAATAGAAAGAACTATTTTAATAACCTTTACAAATAAAACGTCAGCGAAGATTTTAAACTATTTTTAGTTGAAACGATGAGCAAATATTTTGAATTTAAAATTTCTCCGTAAACGTGTTTTTTATTTATCTTAAATTATTTCATGCTCCAAAGGAAATAAAAGACACACACACACATTTGACAAAAAGTAAACCATTCTGAAAACTAAACACTTCTAAATGAAAAAGTCCTTTTAAGCACTTTTATTATACTTGGCCTGATTGTCATGGAGTAATCTGAGGCCTGATTTTGCTTTTATCTCAAAAGCTAGATCACTCAGAGACTTCGGGATTTCACTAAATGATTTGTTTAATCCTAAGGTTCAAATTAACGCTGAAAAATTAAAATTCTAAAATTAAATTATTATTTCGGTTAGGATGTAAAACAGCAAATTTCATTTAATTTCCCCATTAAATATTTAAATATAAAACCCTTTGTTACAAATTTCGTTGCCTTGCAACAGTAATGTTAATAGCAATCATAACGAAAATTTTGAATCAAGGCTTCTATGAAGCAAGCATGAAATGTATTCAATATCATTGCTTTCTTAGGATTTTTATCCTCATCTATGTCCATAATCGATAATGATGATGGGGCTAAGGAAAGAGACACATTAATATCTTTCTCGCGAGTAACTTGTATGCTGTGAAACATAAAATAGTTTGTGAAACCTTTTCATATCTAAATGTTTCTAACAATTTAGCACACAAATATACACGTATTAGACACAAATGTAGGATTCGTTTTATTTTAGTATGGAGCATTTATATGAAAACTTAGGGTGACGTTTCGTGATCGTAACATCATTCTATTTCTGAAATACATTTACACTAAAAAGAAGAAGAAGAAAAAAAAAAAAAAAAACTAAGCACTTTTCATAATGCACTCAAAAGGACAAAATAACTTTTCGCGAACCGAAAGAACAATTTCAGTATTCCTGTGGTTTTCAATTATTCCAAGAAACTGATACCACAAACGAAGTGCGGCTCATGTCATTTCAAACCAAATTTTCCCGTTTTAAAAAAATATGAATGTTTCAACACTCAATTTTATGATTGAAAGCTAGGTAATAAGAAATTCTTTACATGACTTGAGCCGCACTTTTCTTCGTTACAAATAATTTTTGATAAAAGTTGATAAATGATTTAAAAAAAAAAATATCTCTAGAAAATAAAATTCACGGAATCCATACTTTTTTCGGCAGATATTTTTACAAAATCGTCAACTACTCGGAAGTACGTTAAGATGAAGTATGCACCCCAGTTCTAACCACAACTTTCAACATTTAAGCCTCCATCAATTAAGGAACACACAGTTGATTTTTTTTTTTTTTTGAAGAAATACTTAAAGTTTCTCTTCGTAATTGTGCTTGTTAAAGAACTCTGTTTTAATCTTTACTAATAATAAAGTTGAAAGTCTGTCTGGATGTCTGTGACGCGCATAGCGTCTAAACCGTTCGACTGATTTTCACGAAATTTGGCACAAAGTTAGTTTGTAGCATGGGGGTGTGCACCTCGAAGCGATTTTTCAAAAATTCGATTTTGTTCTTTTTTTATTCCAATTTTAAGAACATTTTCCCGAGCAAAATTATCATAAGATGGACGAGTAAATTACCAAACTATCATACCGTGGAACCGTATCATGGGCATGCCAATTGGTGAGAAATTCACCATACATTATTTGTAAATATACAGGCAAACCAAAAGATCTTTTAGTTTTCTACTTCGGGCAAAGCCGTGCGGGTACCACTAGTTGTTTAATAAGTCTTATTATAAGTCGTTTAATACACCTTTTATAAGTCGTTTAATTAGATTCACACAAAAAGGTTTCAATTATTTTTAAATATCATCAAACAATTCATCAATAATTTTTGTGAGTTCTAACATTGGTACAGCAGTATGACATACCACTTGGAAGAAGACAAAGGTTTAATGCAGGTAAAATGCAACCAATTTGATTTAGCTTTAATTAGAATGCGTTCACTTTAAGGAAAATTCAAGCAAATCGTTTCTATTGCCACTTTTATATAACAATGTAAAATTAACACTTTATTATAAAATTAGCATTTTATATATTATTTAGCTCCACCTATTAATCCCTTTTTAATTGGTGAGTTTCGTATGCTCACGTGTCAGATTTACCACTCTATCTCATTGATTAAAAGACACAGCCTCATTGAAGTCTAGCAAATAGTCAGCATGCCTTGAAAGGAATTTATATTACTTAAATTCCATTCGCATTCCGAGATATGAATGCAATTGTCTGAGAAATATTCAATCTGTTGCTCTGTGTCTGGGCTTTGAAAAATATGACAGTGTAATGTCTGCATTCAATTTATCCTTACGAAACATCTTAGAAAACTCAAGGAAATGCGCAATATATTGCAGTTATTGTTACATATGAATAGAGCACCTGAATATTACTGCATTTCGAGGGAAACGAAAAATCATTGTCTCTTAGAAAGCTGCAAACTGTTTAGGGATCGTCGACAAATGACGTTATGATTGGAGGAGAATGGGGGAGGATAGTGAAATTGCAACAGTTTATGTCAAAACTAAGGAGGGGTAACGGACAGTATGACATCGCACCTTTTTTTAAAAACATTTGCTTATGAAAAACAGCGTGACATGTGACAAGGGGGAAGGAAAGGGGGTAAGTGAAGTGTGACACTTTGCGACAAAGGGAGGGGGAGGAGGTTCAAGTTTTTTAGGGAAACATATGTGACATCTTCTACGGACAGTCTCGAATAGGATTTAGTCATACAGTAAACTTCCTCTATTCTGAACACTCATGGGACCGAACAAAAGTGTTCAGATTATGGGGGTGTTCACTACACAACATATACATAGACATGATAATGCATGTACAGTGCTGGCCAAATTATTAGACTAAGACTGTTTTAAAAGCAAATTCTTTATTGATTACATAACTATAGACACATTAACGAACAATGAAATAATTATCTAATATTTAGTATGCATTCCCTTGTTCTTGATGAGATTTTAAGTCTATTTGGCATACTTTTCACAAGGTTTACACCATTTCTTAACTTTTTAAAAAAGGAGGTAAAAAATTGTTTATACTCACTATTATATATACTCACATACACGTACTCACTAATTACCTAAAATCAACTTTAAATACAACAGAACACACTAATAAAAAGAACTAGTGAACTGTTTAAGCTGATTGAGGTTATGTTCCTGGTAGGTAGATAAACAAAGAACATAAATAAAGCAGACAGTGCTGCCACGTGCAAACATTAAATTATGCTAAAATAACGTAATAATCAGTGTACAGTATGTACCGTACTTTAACAGTAAAATAAATAGTATTTTAGTACAAACAGTGTACAAAACACAAACAAAACAATTTAGTCTTATAATTTGGCCAGCACTGTATATGTATTCTTTTACGTAGATGAACTATGTTCAGTACTTTGCCTAATAATACCAGTAACTGAGATAGAGGTGCTGATTTTTAGATTTGTGGCTAATGCAAAGTCTAATTCAACTCGGTGGAATCTCTCATGCATTTCTTTATTTTTTTATTTTAGAAAAGTTCTACATAACGTTCAACAATAAAATATTACAACGCAACTATCGGTATAGTTTCTGGAAGAAAAAAAGAGTAATTTTAATCTGCTTTTGCATTGTGTATTTTCATGCAAGGCAGATGTTATTGTCCAATTGTTTAAGAGAAAAGGTTTCCGGTTGATTCTCGGCCACATTTTGCTTGAATGTATTCGTACTTTAGGTCTTGCATACTACTTGAGACAATGGTAGGGTTCTTGAAATTGGCAGTTCAGTGGCAGAAACTTCAGGCTCATATTGCTCAGCTGATTGTGATGCAGTAACATTCAGGAAAATAATATTTTTCTTCTTCATCTCTCCATCTTCCCCCTTAATGCCCTTCAATCATTCTGATAAAATTGGGAATGCATTTCAGGCATTCCAGTTAGATTCATAGGAACGCCCAAGTACTGAATTGTGAGCATGTTCAGTATATAGACAGGTAATAATTGAACGGGGTTTAAAAAATTGCGTTCATAATACTGGGGTGTTAATATTATAGAGTGTTCAGAAAACAGAAAGGTCTGCCTACGGTTACGTCTATGGAGTATTACCGGGTTCGCCGTAATCGCGAAAATTTAAGCCACGCAAAATATTTCAATTTTATGTATATAACCAACTTTCGGTTCTGTTTAAAAATAAATCGCGCAATTTTCAACCCAAGAACCACCTATATCTTAATTTTCGCGGAAGTTACGGCTCGCGAAAATAAGTACTTTTACAGTAACTCGCATAGCAAAGTTACATTGTTAACTATTACGTTTAGTTACACTGATAGTACGAACATGTTGTACTTCTATTTCAGGAAAAATAAATTTATTTGACGATTTATATTGTCACTAGAGGTACCCGCACGGCTTTGCCCGTAATAGAAAAGTCAAAAGGTCTTTTGGTTCGCCTGTATATTTACAAATAATGTATGGTGAATTTTCTCGCCAGTTCGCTTGTACCCATCGTACGGTTCCACGTTATGATAATTTCGTATTTGCCAATTGGCTTCTGGCCATGTTACGGTTCCACGTTATGATAATTTCGTAATTGACTCGTCTATCTTATGATATTTTTTTTCTTAAAATTGGAATAGAAAAAGAACCACATCGAATTTTCGAAAAATCGCTTCGAGGTGCACACCCCCATGCCACATATTAACTTTTTGCCAAATTTCCTGAAAATCGGCCGAACGGTCTAGGCGCTATGCGCGTCACAGACATCGTACAGACATCCAGACATCCTCCGGACAGAGAGACTTTCAGCTTTATTATTAGTAAAGAAGATAAAGATTCTTTCCCATTTTATTAAATTTCCGTGAAAAATGGGCCTTAAATTGGAATAGAAAAAGAACATAATCGAATTTTTGAAAAATCGCTTCGAGGTGCACACCTTCATGCTACAAACTAAATTTGTGCCAAATTTCATGAAAATCGGCCGAACGGTCTAGGCGCTATGCGCGTCACAGGCATCCAGACAGAGAGACTTAGAGCTTTATTATTAGTAAAGATAAGAACAGTTTTTAATGATCATTTTCTTAAGAGGTGTTTTACTCACATATAACACTCCAAATAAAGTTACAAAAATGAATATTTGTTGCACATTTCATTGCTGTTGATAACTGATATAACATTACTGATATATAAGTGCTTTGTTTTTCAAATACTTCAGTGCAGCAAGAAATATCAATATCGAATTGCTCTGCATAAGTAAGAACTTTTTTTGATTTTAGCTTTCTGAGACTTTCAATGTTTTACACGTATGGATATTAGTTTTTCAGTGTCTTTTTCTATTTTCTATATTTAATTTATATTGCTCTTTTCACGGAAGCTAGAGATACAATTCTAGACTTCGCATTGCTTTCTATTGCTCGGAAATTTTTACTTTTATGTATGTCACTCCAAGAATTTGCTGAATCCATTAATGAAAAATTTCGTTTCTTGATGAGTAATGTCAATAAAAGGTTGCAATAAAATAATACAATTCACAATAAATGACAAAATTAAATAAATAAATAAAAATAACAGTTATAAATAAAGCAAAGAGAAATAAGTAATGAAACTTTTAATCAAAAACCGAAGTCTATACAACACCAGTTTTCTCAACTGTTTTATTGTTTTCAACAAAATGCGTTTTAAATGAGTAACATGATTTTTTTTTTGCTAAATGACGTTTCAATAAAAAAATTATTCCTATTTATAATATAAAATCTCAAGTCGTAAATGTTTATAGTAATTTTAGTTTTGTATTTTTGTATAACAGAATGCCCCTAAGTTTTTCTTACGAATTGTTTTCACTTTAATTTTTGTTTCTTAATCAGTAAATTTTACTCATTTCCAAACTTCATTCATTTATGATTTTTTCAATTATCATGTCATAAAATTAATCCAGAGCTATAAAGAAATCACATTGGGCAATACGCGGAGCTATAAAGAAAAACATTTGGGTAAATTATGTGTGCATATTCAATCAAAACAAAATTCACTTTATTCTGTTGTGTATTTTTAACCGAAGGTAAAAAAAGCTATTTCCTAAGTGAAAATAAACGCTGGACGAAACCTCATTGTTTGGCTCTTAATGCTTGAGGAAAATAAAATTCTTTAAGGAAATTTACATTTAACTAATGAGTATATTTTTTTTCGGTTTAGGACAATTAAGCATCAAGTAGCAAGAAAAATGCGTGTTTTATTAATCACTGGCAATCTTTTAGATAAATATATTACTTAGTTAAATCTTTTTGCATCCATTATAATGAAACTTACTTTGGAAAATATGTCTGACGATACTCAAAAAGCAATTCGTTAGCCCTGCTATTAAAACTAAATTTCTGAATGGAAGTTTCCGCTGTTCAGATTATTTTTAATCCTTACTCAAATTATTTTCTCCGCACGTAAGATGGTTGTATCTGAATAGAAACTTGAAACATCAATTTTGCTCTTAAACAACGATTCAGTTTTAGTTATTGAACATCGATTTATTTAGAGTTATTATTTAGTTAATATTTCGAATGGTATTCTTATCTTTCATTTATTTAGAGTACTTTAAAATGTAGAAAGAAATCTACAAACATTAAAAAAAATAATTTTGAAAATCCTCTGTGTAATGTGCGTATTTTGGAAGTAGATAGATACATAGTAGTAAAAATTAATATATATCCTTTTAATTGATAACAAATCTTCAAACATAAGTATTAATCGACTTCCTCGAGCGTTTTTTCTTTTTTTGTTGGTATTTATAGTTACGTAGAAAATTTTCAAAACATTTTAAAAATAATAATTGTTAAAATTTTTTTCATAGTTGAAATCAGATTTTTTTAAAACAATTTCTTGTCTTTCGTGGCAAGAAAACTGGTGAGAAAATTTCGTGGCTTCATTTTGCTAAGCGTTCCATCATCATGCAAACGCAATGACGTGACCGTTTGCATTTGTACATAAAGATTAGGCTTAATTTAAACAATAATTCAAATTTTCAACAAAATTGCCTGATTGCATATACCTTGCATCATGCTTGATAACACGCAGTTTTGTGACCTCTTCTGCAGGAAAATGTTTTCCGAATTTCTTTCAAACAAAGAATCCCGTATGCTGAAGACTAATTTTGCTGTCATTTTCAACTGGATAGGACGAATCGGTTTCAGATGGATTATCGGTTTCTATTGGACTATCGGTTTCGAATGAACAAATTTGATATCATATTGGTGAATCGGATGCGATTTTGCCCACGTATTTAGAATACCTTGTGTGTATACTTTCTATGCATCTTGTGTGTGACCAATTCGCCTATGACGAAGGATCCATTCGGTTGCAGTCCACTTCCCTTCTCCGTTTCCAAATGGAGATGACTGTGTGAAAGCAATAATTTTGCCTTTGTTTTCGGCGGCACTTAGGGCCAGCACCTGAGGTGATACTATCGGGTGGCATAGCATGTGATACATGATCGATTCGAATATTGATCCACAACCTAATTTGACCACGACCTCTTAACAGTACGTTTGTAGCATGCTTCAGGCACATGTGTTGGCTCTTATGGTGAAACTCCCAGGAACCATTATTTAAGCTAGTCAGTTAGGTTAGGACAATGTTCAGTCATACTTAGCAAGTGTTGTCCGGGGGGTTCGTCTTTCACATGATCACCTTCTGTAGTCTGTTAAATCTCCATATTTGTCACAGATCGAGCATATGCGGAATCACTTTGCATGGTACGTTTGGCGCAAAAGATTTTGATAGAATTAGTGGCACCATTACAGTAAATGTGGAGCGACATGATGTAAAACATTGTACAGAACTGCCTGAACGCTTGTACAGACTTGTACATTAACGCTAGAGGTGGCTCAACAGAGCACTAAAACCACCATTCATTTGGAACTTTTTCAGAAATAAATGATCATTTCAATTTCATTTTGTAATTAGTTTCTTAATAATGTTGTTCTTATGGGAAATTTCGTTTCCTTCTGACAACTCCTTCTAAGTGCGTTGATTTTTTTTAAAGCTATAGAGTGTTGTTGTTTTGTGCTAGCTAAACAGGCAGTTTGGGGTGTACTGCTTCACTTTTCCAACTGTATCGTAATTTGGTGTGACTTCCACAGTACACACATGCCCTAGGGACTCGTTTGTAGTGTAGGCAACCATTCACAGCATAACAGAACATTCACATAAAGAAAGGACAAGAACAGGAGAGAGAAAGTAGTACATCCATGTCCGAGCCGGGATTTGAGCTCGGTACCTTCTCATCGTAGTTAGACTTCTCTGATCACTAGACAAAGCGGGCAGCATCATAGAGAGTATTTCATCAAAGTGCGTTATATTTTATAGGTGTTATGCTGCATTTTCTTATTAACTGAGAAGGGGTGAGTTGCCCTGGAGGGGAGGAAGCCCTGTCAAGGAAGTTCTATTGAACAATCTTATTACAAGGAAATACTTCAATAATCACATTCTACTGAATTATGAGTTTATTTTCTATAAATTCAAACCTTACGCTGAAAAGCAAAATGCAAGTGTATTTCAATTTTTTTTCGCTACAGCGGTCAATAAAAAAAGCCATTAATCATTCTACGTTCTACCTTTCAAAAAATTTTCGTTCTCTACTTTAAAGTCGCAGCCCTCCCCCCCATGCACACTTACACACAAACACAAAAGAAAAAATAAACACAAAGCAACTAGAAGATGAAAAAAAAAAAAAAAACTCGTTTCTCGAATTTTATTCTTTTAAAACTGTTTTTACTCGAGTAAATGGTGCAACTTTTGTTTAAGTCAAGAATGCAACTTTAATTCATATCACTCATAAAAAGTAAAATAACAGCGAAAGTATTTTTTCTTTGTTCTGATTTAGAAGTTCGTTTGAATTTTTTTCGAAATTCTGTCAGTGCTTCATCAAATGAAATTTTTCGTTTTTGTTTTTATATCGTTTATTCGTTTATTTTTCAAAATATCAACTTCGCATTAAATATACTTTCTTAATATATTCGATGTGGTAAGTGTAACTTTTATTTATTGAAAAGCTATGGTAAATTCTTTAGCACTAGTTTAGGGGGGCTGTAACTTACTGCTTAAATGTTTGCTGAGGTTTAATTTAATTTTTTTTAAATTATTTGTTATTAAACAAAATTTTTCTTGTTAAAATAACTAATGGCATTGTTTGCAAATATTTTGACAAAATTAAACTGTTTATTAATACTAATAAGATATATGTAGAACTTATATTTATTTTTAAGCAGAACACATATTTTTTATAGTATTATTTTTTTTTCTCCTAACCTTGAATTTTCCGGCATGCCGGAAGGGACCAGGCAAGTGGTATTGAAAAATCTGGTGACCCCCCCGAATTTTGCGGCACTCCGGCTAATGCGAGGTAATACGGTCTACATAAAGAATTGTTTTTGCTGCAATGAAATATAAGTCAGTTAATTTTAAAAATATTTTTGCTTACTACTCATATCCAGATTTTCTTCAATCAGGAATGTTTTTGATCCCAACTACTGCGGATAAACGAAATTCCATTAATTGTGATTTGATTTTTATTGATGACCCTGTCAAATAAACGTTGAAAAAACAAAAAAAAAGTCCAAAAATCCCAACTATGTTTTTTCCAACAATAAAATTTATTTCAGTATTTTATGTGCTCAGTAGTTACCAACCCTGTGTTGAAGTAATAAGGAAGCGACAGCTATAAATTTCTATTAATTACCCTCTGTTCAAACACTACGCAATTTTTATTTAGTACTTCAAGCTTCTTCCAGCTGTAAGACAAATGTGTGCACAAAGCTAAAACTTGACCAGCAAATAAATGAAAAAAGTCTCCAGTGCCTTCCACTTCTGGCAGTCTGCACTCGAGTAAATGAATTGACTTTTGTTTAACATTGTCCCTGAAGAAAGCCGAATTCGCTTCTTCGCCCCCCTTTCAACAAAGAAAAATAATGGAGAAAACTATTTTCTTTTGATTTCAAAGATCTTGGAACTCTGTGTATTCTTTTCTGATTACTAAAGTTTTCCTGCGTTTGATCAATGGGGAATTCCGCTGTTTTGTTCTTCCGCCGATCCAATTATTGATTATAGGGATTTTTTTTTTTTTTTGGGGGGGGGGGGGGGGATCACTCCTTCAGTGGTTTTTGAAAATGAATTCACGAAAAAAAAAATTACGGGGTTAGAAAATTGCTTTCTGATTCATAAAGCCACTGAACACAGTGCAGTTTTATCTTTAAATACATTTATTAAGGGAAATAAAATAAGATTAGAATGGTTAGAAAATTACTTTACCTTTACTAATAACTAGTGGTACCCGCACGGCTTTGCCCGTAATAGAAAAATTAAAAGGTCTTTTGGTTCGCCTGTATATTTACAAATAATGTATGGTGAAGTTTCTCGCCAATTAGCTTGTACCCATGTTACGGTTCCACGTTATGATAATTTCGTAATTTAATCGTCCATCTTATGATATTTTTGCTCTTAAAATTGGAATAGAAAAAGAACCACATCGAATTTTCGAAAAATCGCTTCGAGGTGCACACCCCCATGCTACAAACTAACTTTGTGCCAAATTTCATGAAAATCGGCCGAACGGTCTAGGCGCTATGCGCGTCACAGAGATCCAGACATCCTACAGACATATAGACATCCTACAGACATCCAGACATCCTGATATCCAGACAGAGAGACTTTCAGCTTTATTATTAGTAAAGATAAAGATGAAAGTCTGTGTCTCTGGAT
Source organism: Uloborus diversus (assembly GCF_026930045.1). Classification (NCBI taxonomy): domain Eukaryota; kingdom Metazoa; phylum Arthropoda; class Arachnida; order Araneae; family Uloboridae; genus Uloborus; species Uloborus diversus. Next base: position 89,805,556 of record NC_072736.1, on the reverse strand, counting down.
GTCTGGATGTCTGTTACGCGCATAGCGCCTAGACCGTTCGGCCGATTTTCATGAAATTTGGCATAGAATTAGTTCGTAGCATAGGGGGGGGGAGCACCTCGAAGTTATTTTCAGAAAACTCGATTTTGTTCCTTTTCTATTTCAATTTTAAGAACATTTTACAGAGCAATTATCATAACATGTGCGAGTGCAAATTACCATAACGTGGAACCGTAACATGGGCCAGCAAATGAATATGGCAAATTGGCGAGAAATTCATCATCCACTATTTGTAATTATACAGGTGAACCAAATGACTTTCCAATTTTTTACTACAGGCAAAGCCGTGCGGGTACCGCTAGTGATTCATAAACCCACTGAACAGTACAGTTTTGTCTTGAAATTCATTTACTGAGAGAAATAAAATAAGATTGGAATGGTAATTTTTAGAGGTTGAATGGAAAGTGTTTATTATTATAACTACTAGTGGCATCCGCACGGCTATGCCCGTAGTAGAAAATTAAAAGGTTTTTTGGTTCGCCTGTATATTTACAAATAATGAATGACGAATTTCTTCACAATTGGCTATGTTCATTTGCTCTCCCATTCCACGTCATGATAATTTCGTAATTTACTCGTCCATCTTATGATAATTTTGCTCCAGAAAATGTTCTTAAAATTGAAATAGAAAAAGAACCACATCGAATTTTCGTAAAATCGCTTTGAGGTGCACACCCCTTCCTGTTTCGATTTTTGCAATACAGTTTGTATCTTTAAAAGAACACGTTAAATTAAGATTGTTTGGATTTCTTTAAGTGAAACAGAGTTGAACAAAAAAGATTGTTTTTAAGGATTTTAACTAAAGCTTAATTGGAATCTGATGGCTTGATATTAAATTAATGCTTATTGGTATTTAATAAGTCTTGGTGCTTTAGTTTCACGTAATCAACAAAAAAGTATGTGTCATTTTATGTAAAAAGCTGATTGTAATTGTACATAAATATTTCAGATATATTCTATCAGATTTAATTCAGTTTAAAGTGAGTACATATTATAGTTGAGAATGCATATATTTTCATCTTTTGTGATAATTGAAAATACTCATAACTTGTATTATTGATAAATATGATTAACGTTAAAGAGGTTTTTGCCAAAAATATGCTCTACTGGTGTTTTGCAAACCTTGCATTACACGTAATTATTTACTCCTTAGCGCTTTAGAAACTGATGTCAGAATAATACAAAAACATCAATTGAACAGCTCTTTCATTTTTTAAGTAGCCCGTGCAACGCCGGGCACGCAGGCTAGTACAAATATATTTTCTGTTTACCTCGAAAAAACAAGCTGATGTGTGCATCATATGATTTCCTTTTACGCTAATTTAATGACAATAGCGCCTTGGAGTAAGCAAAGAAATTTTAAATATTTTTACCCCAGGTTTGTTGCTAACTGAAGCGAAAAAACGTTTCATACAGATTGATTTTCCCAGTATTGGACATTTTAATGGGATTCAATGTTCAACTCTCTAAATATTGCCAATAGTGGCCAAAACCAAATCGGATTTGAAAAAAATAAGTCTCCAAATTTGCCGTCAAATTGGGGAAAATCTTGGTGACCAAAAGCTTAGCGATATATCGCCAAGTGTTTGCCAAATCATAACGCCACTTGAGTTTGCATTGAAATTAACAATGATTTCTCCCCAAAAAGGTGTAAAAGACCCCCTTTGGAACATCCGAATGCAACCAAAAGGAGAGGTGCCCAACTAGACCCCACTAGGAGTCTACGTACCAAATTTCAACTTTCTAGGACATACCGTTTTTGAGTTATGTGACATAAATACGCACATACACACATACAGACATACATACAGACGTCACAAGAAAACTCATTGTTATTAATTTGGGGATCATCAAAATGGATATTTCGGGTGTTTATACGTTCTTAGGCATATATCTACGTGTGGTTGGGTTGAAAAAAAAATTCAATATTTATTCGGGGGCGAGCAAAATGGAAATAAATGAAAATTTTTTTGCGAATGCAATACTATATTATACGCGTAAAAAAAAGTACGTTTTTATGCTTTTGAACTTGCATTTCGATTAATGTACTATTTCAAAGAATGATAAGACTCCAAATTTAGGAATTTCTGCGCAAGTTTTGCTTACAAATGAAATTGAAGAACAAAATTAAATTGTTAAAAATGTCGCATTAAGGTACGTACCTCCGTAGTTTAACACATTTTGTGCCAAATGTATGACTTTAATGATAGAAAAAGAAAAATGAGCCAAAATGGTAGAAAATTCGATAGGTAAAATAAAATCGGAAAAAAGTGACACAGTAAATGTGTTTTTGTCACAAGCATCAAATCCACATTACTGAAATCATGAAACTCTACCTAAGTTCTCTTTCTTACAAAATCCAGCGTATTATGAAGCCAGCCAATGAATAGTTAACGGTGTGGTTTAAGCATTTAATAACCAGGAAATTAAAACGTTTCATAAAATTTCGAAGACTGAATAATAAGGAAGTAAGGTATTCAAATTATCAAAACTAAACATTTTTGAAAAAATCGTTCATACTGCAGTAAAACAGACTGAGGAACAAGACAAAGCTAAAAATCGCGCCACTCCTAAATCTGGACACCAAAAACTGTGTCCAGCAAATCAACAAAGAAAAAGAAAACCTCAGCAGAAATTCTCAAGAGCACTTTTATTAAAAAAATTTTACAGTTAAAAGTGACAATCGATGATTTAATGTTTTCCTTTTTATACCAAACATGAAAAAGAAAAGACGTGCCACTTAAATGCCCTTAAATGTTCTCTTACTTGAAATACGAATGCATGCAAAACAAGCGTAGAATTGTATGCACGGTAAGAGACATCTTCTGTTTTTCTTGAAGCATTTTTATTATTTTTTCTCCCAAACTTTTGAAGAAATAACATCTTACCTCTCTTACTCTACCTAAAATGTATTCAGGAAAAAAAAAAGAAAACATCAAATCCATACACTCACCCACGCAGACATGCACTTTAACCATTGCCACTCGAAAAACCTGACTCGATTTTCTTTGGAGCTGTATTTGTAATTCTCCAGATGCTACGCTGCTTCTTAAGAGATAAACAAACCCTAACTCTTTTAACAAAAGAAAAGATACAACAGAATAAGATTAGCGTTCAATGTTCCCTGTTGTTACGTCGATAAATGGTTTGACTCTTGTTTCACATCTGCTTTAGAGATCTTGGTGCCCTAGGATTTACTCTTTGGGAAAGGCGGAAAAAAATTCTAAGGAGCATCTTTTGTTTTTCTTTTTTTATTCTTTTCCAGTTAGTGGAAGTCTATCACAAGTCGATTGATCGATTTTTTTATCCAACCTTTTTTCTTTAAATTTAAACCTTTCTGTCGTTCTTCAAACGAAAAACCATTTAAATTTTGCAAACAATTTCTTTCTTTTAAACTATAGCTGGACTTCAAACAAATTTTTACAAGCATAAAAGTCGACAAAGATTTTTTTTTTTTTGATAAATTAAGTTAATATGCAAAACTTAGTAATGGTCAGACGAAGAACCATTTAAATTTTGCTGACATTTTTCTAAAAAATCATAGCTGGACTTGACAGAAGTTCTTACATGCATAAACGTAGCCATTTTTTTTTCTCAAATGACCCTATGTAAAGAGTTGATTATGTTAATGTTATTATAACTTCTAACGCAGCAACATAAAATTACTATGTCATATATATGTATTTATTTATAATATAAATATAAAGACGAATTTCTTTAAAAAAATATTTGTATCAATCTAAAAACAATTACATAAGCTATCCTTTTTCTACATATTTCTCCTGATACACATTTTTTCCATCAGATTGACAAGATTTGATGCCATCGTGATAGAAAGCAGGGAGACATGGGAAGAGCGAATTGCGCACGTATGAAATTTTTGCCCCCCCCCCCCCCCCAGCTCTTTTTTGAGTGTTTCAAACAAATGGCAGTCACCAGACGCTAAATCTGGACTGTACGGAGGGGTTTTAGACGTACGATGAAATTTCTGAAAATTTTCTCGCTTTAAAGCGGTAGTATGTGGCCTTACATTTTCATAGAGAACAATGTCGTTACGTATCGCTTGGCGTCCTCGTGTGCTGTAATATGTAGCTTCTGCTTCATCCAAAAGGTGAACAATAATAGTCTGAATTAATTGTCCTTCTTCAATAATCTCACGATTTGCAACAATGTGGTCCACAGGGATTCCTTCCCATGGTCTCCTTTCATCAGGTTCGTTTTCTACAGCTTCTCTTTCTGTCATATATATATATATATATATATATATATATATATATATATATATATATATATATATATATATATATATATATATATATATATATATATATATATATATATATATATATATATATATATATATATATATATATATGGCAGAGTGTTTGTTCCACAAACTGTACGTGAAGCTGTCGCAAACCTCGCATTTTATTTATACAGTATGTGACTAAATGACTGTCCATCTTAAGCGAAATTCAGTTTGACAGGGTCAGAATTAATGAGGGTTTACTGTTTGTTTTTATTAGCAAGGATAAAAAAAATGTTTTACATTTTAACCAGCCCAAAATGCAGCTAAAGTACTAAATGTATTTTAATTGTATTTCGGCATTTTGAAGTTTAAATATGTGTAAGGGAAAGAGAACTATAGATATTTTGAGAAGAAAAAAAAAAGAAAGTAGAGAAATAAAGATATTAGTTTTAAACTTTCGGGTAACAATGTTACATTTTTGCAAGTAAAACATGTTTTTAATACATGTGAAGTATACGCGGTACTATATGCATTGCAACGAAAAACGAAAAGCAGGAACATTTTTCAAGATTAAGTAACATAAAAGAACGCAATAAATAAATATATATGGGCGTATAAAACTCTCAACGCAATTTTCTTACGCTCCAAAGTACGTCAACAAATAGAAAGAACAGAGAAAATTTACTTTATTGGATACTAGGAGAATTACATGGCTGAAGGAAAATATTCTAACTTTTACTCCAAGATTTTTGGTTCAAGGAAATCACATTTTCCCATGACTTGAGCAATTTTTTATTTATGCCTTGAGCAATTTTGTTACGAATAAGTGAAAAGATTGAATCTGAACAATCGTTGAAAGCAACTATATTTTATTTCTCAGATTATTTGAAGATTCACTGAAGCGTAACACGTATGAAAGATATTTTTTACGAATTTGTGCTTTAAATATGTAACTTTTATATTTAAAATATTTTAAAATAAGATCATAAATTATTTTTCAAATAAGATAATTTTATTTTCATTTTGAACCAAAAAGTATCTTCTTTCTCTCCAGATGACGGATGTTATTATCGATGGTTTAAGGGGAGGGGGTCAAGACCTCCAGGACCTTCCCATTGTATCCACCCTTGGTATCAATAAGTCAGAGATTCTCATCTTTGAGGACGTAAAAAACTTCAAGATAGGCGTGAATGTTCATTAACTGAAGTGAAAAAGCAAAGTTAACTTCGCTTAATTTTGTGGTCACATTTAAATATTTTCGATAATATCACCTCGTTTTCCTTTTTAGGGTCTTTGAGCAATTTTTAATCCATGTTATCTCTCAAAATGAATTTTCAGCCGTAGCATACAAAGTCTACCATAGCTTCGGTCACATTTGCTTTAGGGTCATTTCACCGTATTTTGTCCGAATGTTGAGTTCGTAACCTGACACTTTTGTTGCCGTAGTTATTTAACTTAAGGTAGACAGGGGCACGTTTACGCATGGTGCACGTTTAGAGCCCTTTTTTCAAAACGAATTATAACTGGAGAGCCAATAGTCATAACAGTTTGATGCTGCTCCCTAGCAAATATTCTCACAAGTTTTTCATTAGTCGAGCATCCAGAAAGACTAATCTGTTTCTACCAAGTTGAGTAAATTTTGTGTTGAACGTTTTGAAGCTTGTTGTGAATAAATAATACTTAGTTAAGAGAAAACAAATATATAAAAATTAGCAGAATTTTATCCTTTCTTGAGAATTGTATTTGTATGTACGGAAATGTTATTAAATTTTTTTTGCACGTTCAAAATAAATCCAAACTTGGCGACGGGACAAGTTTACGCGTTGAACGTCGGACCACCTATACGATCGTTTTTACTGTGTCTTATTTAAATGAGTCCCAGCTACATTTTTCGCTCTAAACTGTTTCAAACATTTTTAGAATTTTCCGGCTTTTTAGTTTTGAAAATTACCATTTAATTTTTAATTAAGTTACACATTCATGTCTTTTAGCTTTCAATCATATATTTCTGTCTTCATGCCCTTCAGCTTCAACTTTTTATACTAATCAACTTTATACACTAAAAATTCGCGTAAACGTGCCCTGGTTTACCCTACTACTTTATTGACACAAAATTTTATTTTGTGTTTGTGTGTTGGTTGTAATAACTGAAAATAAAACTTAGTGCTAATCAAACTGTGAATTAAATAGTTATGCCAAAAAAAAGTGTCATGTTGCAAACTCTACATTTGGACAAAATGCTGTGAAATGGCCCTTTAGGTGCTTTCCTAGTATATTTGGAAGGTACCAGGCTATTTTTGCAAACATATCTAGGTTTTCGTGGATGGTTTCTGTTTTATTCCAGGAATGGGATTGGCTTTCATTGGGAAGGATTCTGAGTTTTTCCGAAATATTTTAGATAAATGTCCGGAAGGTCACTAACTTTTTGCGGAAAACTTTCCAGTTTTTTACGGTTTTGTTACTGCCAGGATTTAGGCACATTAGCTGGCCATTATTTTCCAGGAATTTTTTTTTGATTTTCTTTCTTTTTTACTTCCTTTTACAAAAAAGGAAGTATTGTATTCGCGAAAAAAATTTCACTCAAAAATCGGCCTTATTTTCTATTTTGCATCCCCCCCCCTCGAATGAATGTTGAGTTTATTTTTCAATGCCGACCACACGTGGATATATGCCTAGGAACGTACAGACACCCGAAATATCCATTTTGACGATTCCCGAGTTAATTACATCGAGTTTTCTCATGACGTCTGTATGTACGTATGTATGTGCGTGTGTGTGTATGTATGTCGCATAATTCAAGAACGGAATGTCCTAGAAAGTTGAAATTTGGTACTTAGACTCCTAGTGGTTTCTAGTTGTGCACCTCCTTTTTTGGTTGTATTCGGATGCTCCAAAGGGGGTCGTTTGCCCCTTTTCGAGGGGAAATCATTGTTAATTTCGATGTAAACTCAAGTGGTGTTATAATTTGGCAGACACTTGGCGATATATCTCCAGTATTTTTGTCGCCAAGTTTTTCGCCAACTTGGTGACAAATTTGGAGATTTTAGATTTCTTTTTCTTTTTTTTTAAAATCTGGTTTCAATTTAGCCACTGTTGGTGATATTTAGAGAGTAAACTATTGAATCACATTAAAACTGCCAATAATGGGGAAATGACATTAAATTGGAGTAAAAGGAAGTCATGTGATGCACACATCAGCTCGTTTTTTTTAGTGTTCATTTTATATTAAATCATAAACGGTTTTTAAAATTATAACACGAAAAATACAGAAGCAACCCTGTTTATCAAGAGCTTATTGCATTAACAGAGGTTAAAAATGTAATTAATCACTTCACTTCAGGGCACTTTTCTTTTTACCCTTCTTTGTTTCGTCAAGCTACAAGACGAATGCATGCGGAAAGATAAACTTAACAAGCAGATAGAAATTGAAAGAAAAAGAAAAGAAAAAGATATCGTCTCTTGTGTTTTCTTCTTCTTTCTCGCACTCAAGTAAATGGCGCGACTTTTATTTAACATTGTCCCCGTAGGAAACTTCAATTCGTGTCGTTCAAGAAAGAAAAATAATGACGAAAGTATTTTCTTTCGATTTAGAAAGTCTTGCGTAGTGTATTCTTTTCTGATTAAGACGCTCCGGCAGCACTTTGTCTATTGGGATTCCTTTTCTACTGTTTCTGTGTCACCCATTAATTAATTTCGGACTTTTTTTCATTTGAATTTTCTTCTTCATTTTTAGTATTTTATTAGTTCTTGTAAGTTTTTCATGATAGATAATTCACTTACAATTTCCCGACACGCTTAATTTGCTTAATTACTTACAAAGAAGTAATATCTTAGGATAAGTTTTGCTGAGAACAAGTTTTGCTGCATTTTAAATTCAATTTTTTTTTTCAGTTACAGGGTGATTTTCAAAACTTGTGAATGAAATTATTAAATAATAGAGTAAGTGCGGCAATCTCGCCCCACCTAAGCAGAAACTTTATTTAAAAAAAGTACAATGACGAAAAATAAAAAATAGTACCTCAGATCTCTTTTAATATAGGTCCAGATAATGTATAAAATTTATTATGACTAAAGACTGTGATTTAATGTTTTTATTGCAAAACACCAAAACTACTACTTTGGGGCATATTACTTTGACAGTCAGACAATTCGCCCCACTACATCAGATTAAATGCCTCACTTGAGGTAACATTACCAAACTTCGCATAACAAGCAAAAAGCATTAACAGTTAACTAAATGAATGCAAATGAATAAGAATTATAATACGAGCAACGTAATAATGGCTAATTTACGCAAAATCCTTAATGCATTTTATTAATGCGTAATAATGTTTGTAACATGTAATAAGTTTAGAAATTAGGAAAAAAAAAAAAACCTACTGTGATTTCACAACAATTTTACACTTTCACAATTATTTTCCTCAGTTCTAGATTTAAAAAATTTACTATGCATTTGTATTAAACGCGAGTTATACAAAAACAAGTTTCATTAAGTTGCAAAAGGTTACATATTACAATTTGCTGCTGATAAAATTAAAAAAAATATATATAAAAATGATGCTATTTTTTTCTTCTGTAAAAGTTTTTAAACTGAGTTTGCAGAAATAATCGGTAGCTACCAGTTTTTTTGTAAACGTCTCTTATATTTTTATACTCCTTGCTAAATAGCTATGTCTGACATGCATGAACAGTTGATGCAACGCTAAATCTGATCTTGTGACGTGTATTAACGCGCAGTGATGCCAAATATTGGCCTCACTCGCAAATTTTGGATTTACGTTACTAACATTTGTTCATTATAACGATGCTAAATGAATTGAGAATACTGTGTTTGATTTACTTTAATTCAAATTACACCTTGCTCTCTAGGTCCCGTCTATACTATAAACTTTGAGGCATTACTACATCTGAAAAGTAAGAATAATGTTGCGACCCAATGGTTCCCCGCAAACCAGCCTACGGATTTAGGTGCAAAAATTTTTTGAAATAGAAAGGTGTCAATAAAAAGTATTAAATTGGCCAGAAATAAGTTAGTTGATGGAGAAAAAACTGAAGTATAATTTTATCAACAATGAAAAGAGGCAATATATTAATTATTCACTAAAAAAATTGATTACTGAAGTTGTTTACATTTTATTCATTAAGTTTTTGAACACAGTGTGGACAGATAATACTGTCGACGGTTTAGGGAGGGGGATTATATCCCCATGACCCTACCCTTATATCTGATCCTGACAGGGATTGCGAGTCACAGGTTGGGGAACACCGATGATTTCGAGCAACAGTTTTAGCAATTAAATAAGTCGAATGTTGCATTTCATAAAACAGAAAAAAATATAAACCTGGGAAAAGAATTCTCCTATCTAGAAACATTTTCGTCTTAGTTTTCAGTTTTTCAAACATTTTTTAAGCTTTTTTTTTTCTTTCAATATTGTGACTAAATGTCCTCAAATATACTATATTCTTTTACGTTTCAAAATAAAAGCTTCTTAATGCAGACACGATTGCGTTCTTATAGTTTTCTGTCAAAAGAAAATAAATAAAAGTAATTCTCATTACTAACTTAGTAAAGTACTAACTTAGATCAAGCGTTAAATAGTGTCGCTCTTATCTTCTTGCTATAACGCTGTAATTACCCCTAAAAAATTACTAAAAATGGCTGTAGTGTATGCATACAACTTCTTTATACACAAATACTCTTAAAAATTTCGACACGGGCGCAACCTATTTCTGAAATCGTGGAATACAGTTACTGGGGCAACTTGTCTGATGGGACAAGGTATCCCGACTTACTCTAATTATAATAGAAAGAGAAAAACTCAAAATTCTGGTCAGTTGTAATTACTAATTATTTTTACCAAATTGTAAATAAAAATTACTGAAGTTGTTCCATTTAGCTTCATTTGAGAAAAGTAAGATACATATTTTTCCTGTAAAATTCAGTGAGAAATAATGATATTTTCTGCGAGACAGGGGATGGAAAACCCTCAGCAAAAGGCAACATAAATCAAGTTTCTCCTTGGAATTTACCTGGATTTTAAGGACATAAAATGCTAGTGTCAGAGAATGTATATTTTACTGTTTTTATAATACATATTTAACTCGGTTGAGTTTAATGGCAAAAGTGTTACAAATGAACTTTGTAGTATTGATTGAAATTCAACCGTGGGTGTCTGCAGTACATTAAAAACTTTCTCAGCTAATAGTTTTAAAGCGTGTACTAAGCTTTCAATGAACACATGTTTCTGTCAGATATATATAGCTAAGTTTCTTTTTCAATGCTTTGAATTACTCCTTGAAATTTTTAGAGGAGCGGAATTAATTTTGAAGTAGTGAAATGCCTGAAAACAATATTAGATAACAATAATAATTAATTACATGAAATGAAAAAAAACCCCCTGATTATTTAAGGAGGAAATAGAAGATAGCAGCTAAATAAATTATCAGTATGATTTTTCTCAAAGGAAGAGAAATTGTTATTACATTGCAACTTATGTGTGTGACACTGTTTTGTATTAAAATAATAGTAACATAGCATTTACTAGTTTCACCGAACTTTGACGTAAAATTTGTCAGTGAAAGATAAGTTTACACTTTTTCGTACACTTTTAGACTTCAAGTAATAACATTTCGTAAATCTTGGGGAAAAAATCGAAAGAAAATAACACAAGACCTTTTTCCCAACTTGAGGCCAAAACTGTTCAAAAACAAAACAAAAAAATTAATAAATGAAAAAAAAAATAAATAATAAATATTTAATGAAGAAGTAATTAAAAAAAATAATTTGAATTTTGTCATCTTGAATTTAAATTATGTTTTTCGCAATCACGAGTGTGTGTATATGGGCGTGTGTGTTTGTGTGTGTGTGTTTGTGTGTGTGTGTGGGGGGGGTATGTGTGTTTGTGTGTGGGGGAGTATGTGTATGTGTGTGTAGGCATGTGTGTTTGTGTGCAGGCATGAGTGTGTGGGTAGTTGTGTGTATGTGTGTAGGTGTGTATGGGGGTGGGTATGTGTATGTGGGTGTAGTCATATGTGTTTGTGTCTGTGTGCAGGCATGAGTGTGTGGGTAGTTGTGTGTATGTGGGTGTGTAGGTGTGTGTGTATGTGTGTAAGTGTATGTGTGTGTATGTATGCGTGTGTGTGTAGGATATGGACGCAACCTCGAGACGGCTTTCGCCAGAGGAGAAGCATCGTGAGGAGTCGGTTGACGATGATACTGCAGAGGGTGGCGGGAGGAAAATAAAATCATAGGAGCGCCAAAAACAGTCAAATGAAAACAATAAGTAATCGTGATTGCTCAAAAATTAGAAATAAAAATTAAGTAGGATAGACCAGGACTCGTTTACTGTCATAACAGATTGATGCTGCGCTGCTCCCTAGCAAATATTCTCACAATTTTTTCAGCATCAGTCGAGCTTCGATCTAGCCTGCAGAAAGAATAATCTGTTTTCAACCAAGTTGTGTAAATTTTGTGTTAAACATTTTGAAGCTTAATGTGAATAAATAATACTTAGTTAAAAAAGAACAAATATTTAAAAATTAGCAGAATTTTATATTTCTTTGAGAATTGTACTTGTATAAACTGAAATGTTATTGCATTTTTTAGCACGTTAAAAACAATTCCAAACTTGGCAACTGAGCAAGTTTACGCGTTGACGTCTGAGTACTTTTACGCACGTTTTGATTGTGTCTTACTTCTAAACGTGCCCTAAAGCTTTTTTCGCTCCGAACTGTCTCAAAACTTTTTAGTTTTTTCTGGCTATTTAGTTTTGAAAATCACCATTCAATTTTTAATTGAGTTACAAACTCGTATCTCATAGTTTATAATCATGTAGTGCTGTCTTCATGCTCATTAAGCTTTTACTTTATACACTATTTATTCTGGAATAAATTTGCTTTTTTTTAACGATGGTAAGACATTGTGTTCAAAACACTAACAGATCCACGTTAGGTGTTAAAAAAAGATGCGTATACATGCCCCGTGTGCGGGGCAAGTTTACGCAACTGATTTGGACTCAAAATTTTTTTTTTAACGGTTGAAAACACAAACTGAGCAACAACTGAATATACCAATTTTAACTCCATTCACTGTTTTATTAAACCGCGATGTCTAAAAATTCTTAAGTTAAAACATAAAAATTAGAAAATTCATTGAAAAATATCTGCGTAAACGTGCTCCGGTCTATCCTATTGATCCTGTACTGAACCTTGAACGTAATTATAAGAACATCATCAATTTCTCTTTTTCTGTTCGCCAATTGAAGTTCTTATTCAACATCAAAAGTATGCTTCAGCTTTGTGAATAATGTGTTCAGAAAGACAAATTTATGCATTAAACGAAACACAAAAAAATAGATTGTAGTGCTTTGCACTTTTTGCAGTCTCCATTTGAGTAAATGGCTGCACTTTTGTTTAACATCGTCCCCAAAAATGCCCCGAGTCTACTTTACGTCCTCTTCAATAAAGAAAATAACGAGGAACTTTTTTTCCACAAAGCTCTCTAACACTTGATCAATGACGAAGTTCATTCCAATGTTTCTTTTTCGAGGCACAATTGATTTAGGAAAAAAATATTTTAATGTTTTTCTGGTGTTTTCTATGCACGAAGGAGGCACTTTGAAGACTCAACATATGTGATTCATTAAACTACAAAGTGTGGTGTTTTTATTTTAAAATACATTAATTTCAGAATGAATAAATCCAAGATGAAAAGATTCGCTTCGAAGGGTAATTAGAGGTGGTATTAGGTTGTTTAGTTTCAAAATTAAATTTAACTGCTTTGTGCTAGGGGAAAAAAAAAGCTCCAAATAGCTTTAAAATAGCTATCTGCAGCCTTTTCTTAAAAAATTTCTTTTTTAGTTACTTTTTTCTTTATATTATCATACTTTTTATAGTCCTTTGACCGAGGAGTATTTCAATGGCAGTAAATTCGTTAAGAAAATCGATCTGGTATAGATCCCATGGATTAAGTCGTTACCGTCGCAACACACTCTGACTGTTGCCACTCACAATATAATCTGACAACGTCTCTTACTGGAGCTAGAGTCGCTATATAAATAGGCCGACGCATCAGCTTTTTAGCCATTTTGGATCGAATTTTTCCTTGTTGCACTGCTAAGGTTACCACAGCAAAGCTTCGGATTTCGCCAAATTTGCCAAAAATAATGTTTTATTTCACGTGCCGCTAATAATTGCCCACAGTGAACAATGACCAAACACGATAACTTGCCAGAAAAGACAACCACTCAAACACACGCTCCGATCCAAAATGGCTAATCTTAAGCTGATGCGTCGGCTCGTATATATAGGGGTCTTAACTGGAGCCACTCACAATTTAATAATATAACAACGTCTCTGACTGTTGCCACTGACAATATAACAATATGACAACGTATCTGACTAGAGCCGCTTTATAGATTGGCCGACGCATCAGCTTAAGTTTAGCCATTTTGGATCGGATTTCTCATTGTTGCACTGCTAGGGTTACCACAGCAAAGTTTCGGATTTCGCCAAATGTGCCGAAAATAAAATTTTATTTAATATACAATTTACGCGCCGTTAATAATTGCTCACAGTGAACAATCACCAAACGCGATAACTCGCCAGAAAAGACAACCACTCAAACACGCGCTCCGATCCAAGGAGGTTAATTTTAAGCTCATGTGTCGGCTCGTATATATAGGGGCCTTATATCTGATTAGAGCCGCTATATAGATAGGCCATTTTGGATCGGATTTTTCATTGTTGCACTGCTATGGTTACTACAGCAAAGTTTCGAGTTTCGCCAAATTGACTGAAAATAATATTTAATTTAATAAACAATTCTCGTGCCGCTTATAATTGCTCACAGTGAACAATTATCAAACGCTATAACTCGTCAGAAAAGATAACCACTCAAACACACGCTCCGATCCAAAATGGCTAATCTTAAGCTGATGCGTCGGCTTGTATTTATTGGGGCCTTATATCTGACTGTTGTCGACCATAATCCAATAGTATGACACTCTATCAAATAAGTGATAATTCTTAGTAAAAAAAAAAAAAATCAGCATTTTTCTCGAAAATTAAGTACTTGAAGTTTTTGTGCAAAATACTAAAAAAGAGACAAAATCATCGGTTCATTCAAATTCGACGATGCAAATTTAGGTGTTATTTATGGCATGATCATTCCTTCAATTCAGAAAAATATTTTCTGGGACCAAAAAACTAGCCACATTTTAAAGAATCAATTCAAAAGCCACCCATCATCATTTAGTAAGCAAAAACGTAAATGACGCGGCGCATTTCAACTAAAAGCTACAAAAAACTTCAGTTAAGAAAGATTAAAACTGACGGCACAGCTAATGCAAAATCAAAAGCCGTCAAGAATCGAGCAACACTTATTTGCAGAGGGAGAACTCAAACACGCAGCAGCTATCACTTTTCAGTGCAAAAGAATAATATAATGACTTTTAGGCAGGGGCTAATATGAAGAAAAGTAAATTTTTTCATCACAGATAGAGTGAAAATGTTTCGAGATTTAAACTAGAGAAGACAACCTGGTTTTCGAAAAAAGGTTTGTTTCGCCTTAAGAAATTTAAACCACAAAATATGAAGAAATTATTGTTCTAGCAGATATTTTCTTTTTTACTTGTTAAAATTAAACGAAAAACGAAAATGATTGGAATTTCAGCCTAAGCCAACTGCATCGAAAAAGCTTATTTATATTCTTGTTTTCCATTGTGCATCAGCTATCACACAATAGATCCAGTTTTTGAGGTGAAGAAAATATGTACTGCCTTCCCGTAATTTGGGTATGATATTTTTACTAAAAATTCCAGCATTAAGATCAACTGCAATCGGGGTTTAAAATTTGCAATTTATGTGAGTTATTACAAATTTTTTATGCAGCAAATGAACTTACATATATAAATTTTAAACTTGTGAAAAAACGAACCAACGTTTGGAGAAAACGAAAAAACAAATCAAAAGAATGATTAATTTGTCCACATCGTTTTTATTTTTCCTCACATGGGACAAAGAGAAAAAAAACCACATTTAAACGTTTCATTTGAAATGAGCTTTAGTATTTAATGGCGCATTTAAAACCTAAAGAACGTTTGAATTTTTTCGTTTCAAATATAGTTTTAATGCCATATTTGAGTTTTAAGCTTCGAAGGGAAACTAGTTGGATGATTAATTTGTTCCAGGCAATGCTCGTTATTTATATTAGCATAAACAAAAAAGACAAAAGGACGTTTAAATTTTTCGTTTTTGAGTTTCCTTTAGAACCTGAAGGTGAAATTAACCTTTGAATTTAGTAAGTATTTTTTAAGCAGTATCATTTAAAACATGATTATGAATAAGCTTTTTAACTCAATTTAAAGTCAAATATATTACAGTCAAATATATTATGCTTAGAAATTGTGGTAAAATAATTTGTTTTGCCATCACCTGTGTTTCTTCTTTCTGGTGATTTGATGATGCAGGGTGTTAAATCTATTCAATATTCGACTTAGCACTAAAATTAAACATATTTTGCTATTTTTGTACTTCACGGCCAGATCAACGTTGTTTTGGAAATCGTGATTGTCCGATTATCACTACATTGCATGTATGAAAATTATACCGCATTGAGCCATGCCAATGTAAGTATACAATAAAAAAAACCCATTATAATTATTTACCAGTGCTATAAAATTAGAGGACCCAACCTTTGTAAGCACCACACAAACGCTTTTACTCTCTGCTGCAAAGTGGCAGTAATGTGGTTTACTTTAGTCCGGCTTTGAGGTGCAGTTTTGTTCCAACCTGAAACCCTTTGGAAGGCGATGGTCGCGCTGCAAAACCACCTGTTTATTACTTTTTTTTTCAGCCTTTTTTCCGAGTTTTTTAAATAAAAATTACTTGAGTCCTTTTCTTTTAAGTATAATGAACAACAATACATGGCATTTCAATATATATATATATATATATATATATATATATATATATATATATATAGGATTTAAAAATTGTGATAACTTGTAGGTATGCAAACGACAAATGAACAACATTATTAAAAATGAACAAAAACAAGAACAACAATATAAGCAATTGATCTGCTTCTTCGTCAGTGGGTGGGAGCAGCATACCCTAACGGAGCCTCACAGTTTTCGGAACGCGTCGCGAGTCAGCAAGTAAACCATATAATATACATAATGAAACAACGTTTGAAAAAGATACAAAATTTCATTAATTCATTAGCGTATATTGCAAATTGCAGCTAATAGATGTTCTAAAGAACAGCTACATTTTTCTTAAAACCACAATTTATAAAAAGGACAAAATGGAATTAACGTAAACATGGCATCAATGTTTAAAGTCAACTTGCTGAATCGGAGCGTCCCCACCCATACCTGCAAGGCAAAAGGAGGGTAACATTACTTCACATAAAAAGACTTAAAAAGACTTCATCCAATGAGACTTATTCGGATAAATTCAAGTCGTTCCGTAATCCAAAATCAATACTCTTCAGTCCAGTCTGCACGGCACACAAATTCCAACATCCAACTGGAAGCGTTCCACGTGGGACTTGAGCAAGCAGTTATCATCACGGTTATTTGCATAACCGTGCATCCAAGTGTTTAGGAGCAATACTGCCGCTACTTCTGAAAAAATTGACTGTAATACCGAATGAACAATAACAATTTCCCTCTAAAGTTCATTCGGTATTACAGTCAATTTTTTCAGAAGTAGCGGTAGTATTGCTCCTAAACACTTGGATGCACGGTTATGCAAATAACCGTGATGATAACTGCTTGCTCAAGTCCTACGTGGAACGCTTCCAGTTGGATGTTGGAATTTGTGTGCCGTGCAGACTGGACTGAAGAGTATTGATTTTGGATTACGGAACGACTTGAATTTATCCGAATAAGTCTCATTGGATGAATTTGAAGCAAGATTTTCCGTGAGGGCAGTGAGTTTTTTAAGTCTTTTTAAGTCTTTTTATGTGAAGTAATGTTACCCTCCTTTTGCCTTGTAGGTATAGGTGGGGACGTTCCGATTCAGCAAGTTGACTTTAAACATTGATGCCATATTTACGTTAATTCCATTTTGTCCTTTTTATAAATTGTGGTTTTAAGAAAAATGTAGCTGTTCTTTAGAACATCTATTAGCTGCAATTTGCAATATACGCTAATGAATTAATGAAATTTTGTATCTTTTTCAAACGTTGTTTGATTATGTATATTATATGGTTTACTTGCTGACTCGCGACGCGTTCCGAAACCTGTGAGGCTCCGTTAGGGTATGTTGCTCCCACCCACTGACGAAGAAGCAGATCAATTGCTTATATTGTTCTTGTTTTTGTTCATTTTTAATAATGTTGTTCATTTGTCGTTTGCATACCTACAAGTTATCATAATTTTTAAATCCTAAATATTTGATATAGTTCTAAGTGCTGCAGTTTTGCGCCTCGTCTATATTAATTTTTCGTTTGTTTAAAATCTCTCTCTCTCTCTCTCTCTCTCTCTCTCTCTATATATATATATATATATATATATATATATATATATATATATATATATATATATATATATATATATATATATATATGTGTCTTTTCTGTACGCCTAACTTTTTGTTCAATCATGCCAAGTTAAAAACTCAAAAATGGGAAGGGGGGGGGGGGGGATTCAGATTTTAAAATTTTTAATTCGCGCTAAATTAGTCAACCGTTTTTCGTTATTTCCCTTGAGGTGTTCATTCTTATAGCTCTAAAAGATTCAAACTCAATTTTGCATGCATAAACACATTTTTTGGCTCTATGTGGGGAGTGTGAACAAATGGGAGCACAACCTCCTGCGAAAGAAATTCATTAAAAAAATGTTTTTGACTGAAAAATCTGTCATAATGATCAAGTAAACCAACTCATAGTGTTTTTTCGTAAGATTTCTGAAATTTTAATGACTGCAATTCAAAGGGATACTAATTGAATGAATCCGAAAGAACTAAACAGAATATTTATCTATCTTTTACAAAAGAGGCTAAATTAAAAAAATCGTACCACAGTGTAATCTCGCTTATCCGGACTTACGGGGAACAAAAGTAATCCACATGATTGAAAATCCGGATACTCCGGGTAATACTCTAACATAAAAAGCAAATCCTTTAACAAAAGAGACATAAAAAATATCAAACAATTTCTTAACAAAGAATTGGACGTCTTCTGGTTAAAACATATGAAGCAGTGAGAAGCAAAGGGATGTAAGTGGTAAAATTAAAAATTTGGAGATAACGAGTACAAATGGTAGGTGAACATCTCCTCTGTCTTGGGACAAGATATAGTACTAGTAGCCCTGGTAGGTGCTGCTGTACAGCAAGAGTTAGAAAAAAAATCAATGAAAACCTACCTAGGATGTTATCTTTAAACACATTTTACTCAAAACTTGAAAATGTCCCCTTACATACCTGTGCTTCTCACTGCCTCATATGTTTTACTCACTTGAAGGATGTATTGTCAATCTAACGCTCCCGGGCCGTATACAAAGGGAGGGGGTTCATAGGGCTCAACCCCCCCCCCAAAGTTCAGTTTGACATTTAAATGTTCGTTTGTATCTAAAAATGCCCAAAAAATATTGTTCTAAAACTCAAAAGACTTTCATGTACAATGTATATTAATTGCATAAAACGCTTCCATCATAGATAACCCGACGACTTGAACATTAGCACAAATATCGCAAAGCTCCGCATGAAAGTTTTTAAATCCTCCCCGAAATTATTTTCTAATTACAACCCTGTAACGCTCTATCATTATAGTTCAGCAGCAGTGGTGTTCGTTAGATTACTAGAATTTACGAAACAATCTATGCAGGAACTGTAATTTTAATCAAAGTAAAAAGCGAATGTTCGGCTTACTAAAAGGCATGTTCTTGCTACCATAAATTTAAAATCATCTATGTAAACATAATTTTTCAAAGCGTCAAATTTGATCCGGATAATTCAGACAGTCGGATTAACGGGGGCCGGATAAATGATGTTCTAGTGTATTTGTAAATATTTTCATTGAAAACAAAAAATATAAGTAATTGAACCCGAATTCACAATTTAAAAAGAACGCTTTCGAAATACTGCTGTCCAATAAAAGGTGTTCGTTACTTGAAACATACTCGTAATTCTAAAGATGCTGTAAAAGGTTTAAAAAAGGAAAAACAAAGTCATTTCTTTAGCAGAAACAAAGACGAATTTTTTTGTGCTTTCTACTTTCAGTAAGAAAACATTTCGGTAAATGGTTCGACTTTTGCTTCACATTTCACAAGAGGAGCTCAAATTACATTGTCCATGTTTTTCTCGCGGCAAAAGTGGAAAGTAGAAAAATCTTGCGAAGTGCTTTCGAGAATTTTTGAGTAATGTGTTTTTTTATTTTCGTAACTGGCATCGACTTTTTTTTGATTGCAGAGATTCTGTTTTACAACCACTATTTAAAACTTTTACGTGAGGGTTTTAATTTTTTTTTCTGTATACCAATTCATGTATAACATGTAATTATTTAAATGCTACTGCATTTTAAAAAAATTCCTTAACTCTATCATTGGGAACGTTTTTCATGGAAGCAGTCACAAATATTTTTATGTAACGGAATGTGGGGAAAAGTGAAACAGTTAAGATAACTTACCTTTTTCAAAATTATCAAATTCAAAATTGTTCTGAAAATTACGGTATAAAAAGAAAGAGCAAAGCATTTTCAATAAAACTTGCATTAAAACATTATTTTTCGTTTTTTGGCAATGTGTGTCACCTCTAAAAAAAGATGAAAGTTTTTACCTTTTTACTTCCTTTTACAAAAAAAGAAGTAGTGTATTCGCGAAAAAATTTTTACTCAAAAATCGGCCTTAATTTCCATTTTGCTCACCCCAAATTAATGGTGATTTTTTTTCCGACCCGATCGCACGTGGATATATGCCTAGAAACGTACAAACAATATAATCCGAAATAACTATTTTGACGATCCCCGAGTTAATTACAACGAGTTATCTCGTGATGTCCGTATGTACGTGCGTATGTGCGTATGTATCTTGCATAACTCAAAAATGGTATGTCCTAGAAAGATGAAATTTAATACGTAGACT
Organism: Uloborus diversus; assembly: GCF_026930045.1. Classification (NCBI taxonomy): domain Eukaryota; kingdom Metazoa; phylum Arthropoda; class Arachnida; order Araneae; family Uloboridae; genus Uloborus; species Uloborus diversus. The sequence continues at coordinate 89,785,180 of NC_072736.1, read as the reverse complement.
CCTAGTGGAATCTAGTTGTGCACCTTCCGTTTTAGTTTCCTTCGGATGTTCCTAAGGGAGTCTTTTACACCTGTTTGGGGAGAAGTTATTGTTAATTTCAATGCTGATTCAAGTGGTGTTATAATTTGTCAAACACTTGGCGATATTTAAGGAGTTAACCACTGAATCACATTAAAATTGCCGATAATGGGGAAATAAATCTGTGTAAAACTTTTTTTTTTTGCTTCGGTTCCCAAGAAACTAGAGGTGAAAATATTTAGTGTTTCCTTGCTTACTCCAAGGCGCTATTATCATTGAATTGGCGAAAAGGAAAGCATGTGATGCACACACCAGCTCGTTTTTAAGAGGCTAAGTAAGAAATAAAATATTTTTTAATGAAAATTTTTTATTCCATCCTTAAAGATATTTTTGATCAAATAAATGAGTAAGTTAGAGAAAGAATGAATAAATTAAAAGAAAATGAAACAATAAACGAATACGTAAATAAATAAATTCACTTTGCCTCACATTCCTCTACATTTTCCATTTAAATAATCAAACATTTTCATTAAAATAATGAAAATGGAATAAAAATGGTTAGCTTTAATATCAAACCACATTAATTACCGGTTCTTAATTATTGAGGAGAAAGTGTAAACAGCTTTTGATTGACTTATTTTCGTAATCCTTCTAAAACTACGGAACAGATATTTACGCGGCTTAGTGGTTCGTTGTTTTAATCTCGTTTGCAGCTGCCTGACATTAAACGCTACTTAATTTTCATGTACTTAAAGTACATCAAGTGAAGCTAACGCTTTGCAGGCACTGTTCGACATCAAGGTAACAAACTGAATTTGGTTTTTTCTTTTCGAGTAATTTTCCGAATAAACATTTTCAAATAATGGCTTTTATCGTAGAATAATTTAGAGAATTTTTTAAGAACTATCGGAAATAATTACGTTTATTATCGGAGAAATATAGAAAAAATGAAAGCACTGTATTGCAGGAAACTAACTAACTTTCCGTGGTATCACTGGAACTAGAAGTGAGTTGAAAAATAATTTTAAAGTAGTTTTTAAGGTAAATTAGGAGTCCTTTTTTTTTTAGAAACATTATAGTTAGACACAGTTTTAATATTTTTTTCAAATGCAGTTTTAGTCAAAATACATATATAACTATCATTTTTAAAAAATCTTCAATAAATTTTCACCGAAATTTGGAAATATTTGTTGCGTGTTTACGAAAATTTTGAAAATCCAAAAATGCTATTAAATATACATATTATTTAATTATTTGAAGAAAAAAAAACGTATTGCCAAAAATTAATTATTGACTCTCATCTAGAGCATGTACCAAAACTTTTGATGATACGTTGAAAATAATTTTTTCAGAGCACATCAGAATCTTTTTTGTAAGATCTTTGGCAAATTTATTACGTATATATTTAAAAAGCAGATCATAAGTAATAAATTATTACAATTTTACTAACATTTTGGTATATACCCAAGCTAACAGAATAGATGAAAAGTCTGTTATGGTTTATGAAAATCGAATGATACTATTTTTATTTACCATTTTTGAAGTGAGCAAATTTGATAAAAAGCTCATCTCGAGAAAAATGCATTTTAATTTTAAATTTTCACTTTTTTTTGCCACAGGTTATGCACGTACACAAGCCAATAGCTCTCTTTCTAATGAACGTGGCAACGCAACGTGACCCATTTTGTGAAGCTCAGAATGTGATTAATTCAATAAATTCATAAACGGAATTTGTAAAATTTCGTCAAAAATAGCCATTTAATGTGTTTGGATACCTTGAGAAGATTTTTGAAGAACATTTGTTGTTCTTATGAAATTCTTCATTCCTTAGTGCGAAGAATAAACACTGTAGGCTTTTGGTTGTCCTGTCTAATGTGGAGGCAATGTAAGGTGGGTAATAAGAAAATCAAGAAAATACGGAGCTAAACGTAGAGTCAAATTCTTTAGTTTCTATTTTGAAATGAAAGCCTTTATAGACTAAGTCCTGCTTTTTCCTTTTAGCACCATGTAACCGGACGCAATGTCTTATCCCTTTTACGCAATACAAAATACGATTTTTTTTCTCTTCTTGCTTATTTCTTTTTTTTTTTTGCAAATACTTCTGTTTGTTTTAAGTCTTTTCTTCTAATACTTCCGACGACGATTTTTTTATGTATTCGAGTTTTAGAAACGACCGGCACCAAAATTCCCCATTTTTAACTCTGTTAATAAAAAAAAAACAAAAAAAAAAAAAAACACCTCTAATTTCAACTCTAATAAAAATTGTAAGGAAAATTAGTAAGATTAGAAGAATGAAACATGGCATAAAGGAGCTTCGTCTGAAATCTTAAATGCAACAAATGGGGTTGTTTTTGTATCGAACAATGCCCTTAAAAGCCATAAAAGAGGACAGATTTGACCGAAAAACACTTATTTCTCCAACCTACAACTTTAACTTTAACAAAAAGTCTTTTTTTGCATTATTTTGAATTATCTTTAACTTTTAATGTTGCAGCGATATTTTTATAATATATTTAAGCTATCTTTCATGCTTCTTCCTTTAATTTTTTCGCAGAAAAGTGAGTGGATAATGTTATGCACTTTTAGCACATTGATTTCCTTTGTCTTTCTCACAAAATTATAAAGAAAGATGAAACAAAACGTATGGAAACACGCATACGTTACTGTTATTTTTTTTCCAAACATTTTATACGACGAATATTTTACCTACCTTACTCAACATATCATGAGCTCTTGAAGCAAAACACGATTTAGCAGGGGCACCCCGATGAAGGTCACTGTGACCTTTCAAAAATGTCCTTAACCGACAAATTTATTCTGACGATTCGAAAAAATTATCGTCATTCTGAAAAATTTGGAGTTTCATTCGACAAATTGAGTTTCTGCCCGCTCAAAAATTTAACTTTGGGGCACTCCTGCCCTTTAAAGGTATTTACTTGAATAAAACTGAATTCTTTTAGTAATTTCTTTTTAAAACAGGTTTTCTTAACTCTACAGGTGCTACACTTCTCCAAAAAAGATAAACTAACCGAAACTCTTTTATCAACAGAAAATGTTAACAGAAGAGAGAGAGAAAAAAAGGAGAGAGAGAGGATCAAGAGCTCGATGCTTTCCGTCATTACTTCAGTAAATGGCTTGACGTTTCTTTCACATCTGCTTTAAAGATTTTGGAACTCAAGGTTTTACTCACGGCTTATTGAAAAAAAAAAAAAAAATCTTGAAAGCCACTTATTTTTTACATTAAGAAATTTTATTTATTTATTTATTTTTTTGTTAGTTGAGCTCCGTTGCATTTTGAAAAATCTTTTTTTTTTAATTATGATATTTCATTTTGCTTCTGCTGTTTCTTTAAAGTAGAATTTCAGCAGTTTTCTGCTCGGAGGCCTAAAAGAGGCTTTTGATTGCTCATAAATACTATCATTAGAAGTGCCCAAGAAAGTATTTTTTACACTTGTTTCCATGAGTTGTTTGCGAAGACGAGGAGATTTGGGGGGAGGGGGGGGACTGTATATATGCTTCAATTTAAAGAGAAAGTTTTAGGGATTTTAGGTAAATAAATTAACAAAATATCTTTAGCTGTCAATGCTTTAGCAAAAATAAAGGAAAATTACTGTTATTTTTGACCTTATTTCTTGTAAAAAAAAATGAACCATACAAATAATAACTGTTTTAGAGAACATGTCACTTTTTTCTCATGAAACACGCTTTGTTTTTACTCAGAAAGTTAAAAAAGTCGAGAAATAATCTTTCGCGTTTATAGATATTCGTTTTTAAAAGAGATTCCAAAACTTGCATTGAGCACCGCCTACTTCCACTCACACTGAACAAATAAAATGCAGCCTGAGAATGGGTATAACGATCTCCAACATGGTTACATTTTCAAAATAACTACGAAATGTTTTAAACGTTAAGAACAGATTCTTCAAAGGGCATCCTGTTTACGATCGTGCTGGAAAACTTTGCTCGAAAAACATGCAAAATGTTTTTGCTTTCAAAAGCTTGAAAATATATTTCTCAGCCGGACGTGCCACTCTTCCCCATGCAATGGAAATGGCGGGAACGATTATGCGAAAATAATGTAACACAGTTTAAAATCTTTCGAAAACGTGCCATGTGTGCTGGATAACGATAGAATCAGTCGTCATTGCAAAAACATTAGCGATAACTCATTGTCTCTTTAAAAGCTTTTTCTTTTACAAGCAGATGTCACGTACTATACTGATCGTGTTTAAATTGTCCATAATAGGATATAATAACACTGTGCGGCATGAGGAAAAAAAAAAACCTTCAAAAGGTAACCGACACCATTCTTGCTGATTCCAATGTAAAATGACACCCTGAATCCAAATATGATCAACGTTACCCCCTAAATCCTTCCATTTTTTAAAAATTTCGCCCCTCCCCAAGTTTTTTTTTTTTTTTTAAGTTTTTGACTGGTTCGCAGCCACTATTTTATTTGGAGGGGAAGGATGAATTGTATGAACCTATTAACATTCTTCTAAGGGTTTACAGTGGTGAAAATTTCAAAATCAAGATTATGTGTTGCAGTTTGGGTGACTGATGGGATAGTCTCACTAAAATATTCTTTTAATAACCAAAAACGATCTTTTTCCTACTGTTTAAACTTTTTTCATCCACTTTTTGGTGTAAAACCAGAGTATAGAATTCGGAAAATACTAGATGTATTCCCCGTCTTCGCTCGGCCTATCTTGAAAATAAAAATTGTGTCAAGTGGCGTATATTCAATAATCAGGCTTAAATAAAAGAAAAAAAAAACATCGTGAAAAATTTCCCTTCCCAACAATGACGGCAGATATTAAAATACTTTTAAGAAATTAAATTGAGAAAGATAGTTTTAAAAAGTGTAACCATGGAAATACAAAATAAAATAAGTTTATGAAATTAAAATGCGAAAGAAAATAGTTAACGATTTGAATGGAAATACGATTTTTTAAACTTGATTCAAAAAGGCTTGTAATTTTTTTTCCTTTCTAGATAGAAGCATAGTTTTTCGACCGTAGGTCAAGATAGATCTGGAGTAAAAAATGTCGCTTTTTCCAATGGTGTCAAAAAGAAAACTGTGAGACAATGCCTTCACTTTTTATTGATATATTTAATGAAGAAAGTAGTGCCCCTAAATTTAAGCTAAGCCTAAACAAATTCGAGCTAAAAAAGCAAATAACTGCCGCAGTAAGTAGGTTAGAGCATTGAAACAAATAGTACGCAGAAAATTCTACCCTTTCCAACGAGACGGAACATTAATATGTGCAACTTATTTTTCTTGCCGATAGTCAGGAATTTACGTGAAAATTGAGCCTAATTTGAAAAAAAAAAAAAAAAGAATTATAACTCTGATTTTTTTTTGAACCGGTCTACAAACCTTTTCAGGACTAAAAGAAACAAACTGAAAATTTCAGCGAAATCGATCGGGTAGTTCTCGAGTTTTGCGCGTTCAGACAAACGGACGCTTTTTGGAGATTTCATTTTATACTATGCAGAGATGTTTATAACATAGTATCAATTCCTATTTATATTTCTGAGGTTGCATCACCCCATTGTTTATCACTATATCAAAAGGAGATCAGATAACTTTCATGGTAGTTTGAAAGCAAGAGCTGGAGTTTTTAATCTGCCTTGATTTTTATGATTAAAATGTGGGTCAAACAAGGTGTGAATCAAAATTTGTTACTCAAACAAATTCTTCTCTAGAATTATAGTCATGCAGGTGTACTGCGGATCCATAATAATTGAGAAAAAATTATTTGAAATTCACGTGAAAAGTGAAAAAATATATATATATCGTTTATTTTATGGATTTGGGGAATTGTCAGTTGACTTGTAAGCAGAAAATTAACTACTTGTCTTGTATAGTTATATCCAATGGAATGTTTTGGTCTCATTTTCTTAAAAAAACAATGGAAGAAAAACTTTTAAAAAATCTCGAAGAAACGATGAAATAATCCTTTTTTTTCTGAATTTTTGGGCTTGTTTTGCTATTAGAAGCTATCACCTGATGTCAACATTTTTTTTTCTTTTTAGCCTTTATCAATTACAACTTTTCCTTCTTACAGCATTAATAAACATAACGCGTTTTTTTTTTCTTTTTTGTTCTTTTTTTAAGCACAAAGAAACTGAAATCCTCCATTTTTTCCGAATTTTTTACTCTTGTGCGTAAATCTGATTCCTCTGGAGCGATCTGAAGCGATTATCCGATTCCATTAAACATGTTTTTTAATCTTCACCAACCGCAGCTTTTCTTAGTTATAACTACTTGAAAATGAAAAATCGACTTGAAATAAGAACTTATTTTGAATTTTAAAATTTACAAAATTGTAATTTCCAACCTTCGTTTTGTTTCCGAGAAATGTTTTTAGAAGGTGTAGGAGAATATAATTATGAGGCATTTTAAATATTTAAAAAAAAAAAAAAAAAGTATTTGTAGCATATTCTTCTTATCTGGTAAGCTTATGGACCCTATGAGATGTGTCCGCCTGAAGTAGAATCTGAACCGTTTAAAATTTTAAGAATCTTATAGATTTCAAGTAGAGTTTACTAAAGAATAAGTCCTTATTTTAAAAAGGAATTCAATCCCCACCTAAAGGTAAACGGCCAAGTTTTCTTTTTCACTTTCAACTTTTTCTTTTTTGGGTTCAGCAGAATTTTAATAAAAACTGTAGAGGAAGAAAACGTTTCGAAATTTTAATTTCCGGTTCCATAATGGAGTTATCGATCCCCCAAAAAATTGAATTAAAGTTATGCTTTTTTTGGCTCAGCTGATAACACTTTTAAGGAACTTCTTAGTTTATGCTATAATTTTTTGAGCGCAAATATTTTCAACACATTTTTAAACTGCCAATTTTTTAAACGCTTACTTTTATGTTCTCTTTAACATTATTTAATATTTTAATTTTTGGCATTTGTTTTTAATGTAAATATTGACTTCATGTTATGGGATCTAGTAGGGTGAAGTGGTCAAATAATTCAAATTTTTCAACTTAGGGGTAATAATGAATACAAGAATTTCTTTGATAACTTCAAATGATTTTATTGTTATAATACATTAGAGACATGTGGGAAGCTTTCTGCTTAGCCACTCTGTTGAAAATTCTAATAAACAAAGTTTTACAGACAATCTCAAAGAAGGGTTCACATTTTAAAATATTTCATGACCAAACAAAACTTTTTTCTTTTAGTAAAATATTGCCAGCATTAAAATTCTGAGTTCGAAACTTCATTCATATCTGTTAAAATCTTAAATTAAGATCTTACACTAATTCCTCCATTAACTTCAAACATATGCTTTTTAATTTGATGTATGACCACTTTAACCTATTGACCAAGTTACCCGATTGACCAGTTTACCCAAAATGACTCTAAGCAATGTAAACTAATGTGAAACAATTCATACCTTTTCCCCAACTCTTTTTGCTATACTCAGTTGCATGACTAAAATTTCCCTAGTACATTATTGTGTTTCGGATACAAATATATTTCAGTAGAAACAATTTAAATTATTAGAGGTTCCAATATGAATCTCAACAAAAGTAAAATATTTTTAAGGGGAGTTACTCCATTGCAAACTATCGAGAAAAAGGTTTTAACCTTCCCCAACATAAACTAAGGAACCGCAGCCTAATAAATATTTTTGACTCAAATTGCAATTTTTTTACTCTACAAAACACGCCAGCTGTTCAGAATGGCCAAAAAAGGGGAGAGTTCTGGGATACAAAAAAAAAAAAAAAAAAAAAATGTGTGCTTCGAGAAATTGTAATGCGACATCAGTGTCTTTTGCTTCAGGAAATCACATTTTTCAAGTGTATTTTCCCTTAATGTATTTTATTTGGAATTTCTTAAAGTTAAGATTACATTATTACAAACTGGTTTTCTTCTTCTACTTCTTTTTTTATTTTTTGAGAGAGAGAGATAGAGTTGTTTGGATGAGCTTATGCACAATTATATTAGAATACAGAAAGAGTAATACAATTTTGCAAACAATATTTTTATTTAAAAATATATGATTCCGACCAAAAATCCCATAACATAATAGGCTCACATTGCCAAACTATATGAAAGATATTTTTGAGGACAAATATAAATATATCGCATACGTAAAACGCCAGCTTCAGCTTTAAACACATAAAACCACCGCAGGCAAATATGGAAGAGTTCAGTTACAACGTTCAGACACTGCAGTTTCGTTTTTGTTTTGAGTTCATCAGTCTGGAATAACTACAATTGAGCTGCAGGAAAATATCTTTATGCAGAACCTGAGCATATCTATACACTGGTGTATTAGCATATTTATACACTGGTGTATTAGCATCGTAGTCTTGATGTAAAATACTAGAGTGAGTACATTAAAAAAAATCCGGAAACGTTTCTGAATAGATGGGATAGCTGCGGCTCATGAAATTAAAAAAAAAATAAAAATAAAAATTAATTTGAATTTTTCATCTTGAATTCAAATTATGTTTTTCGCAATCACGAGTGTGTATGTATATGTAAGCGTGTGTGTTTGTGTGTGGGGGTATGTGTGTGTGTGTGTAGGCATGAGTGTGTGGGTAGTTGTGTGTATGTGTGTGTGGGGGGGTATGTGTATGTGTGTGTAGGCATATGTATTTGTGTCTGTGTGCACAGGCATGAGTGTGTGAGTTGTGTGTATGTGAGTGTGTAGGTGTGTGCGTGTTTGTGTGTGTATGTGTTTGTGTATGTGTGTAGATGTATGTATGTGTGTAGGTGTATATATGTATGTGTGTAGGTGCGTGTATGTATGCGTGTAAGTGTAGGATATTGACGAAACCTGGAGACGGTTTTCGCTAGAGGTGCAGCATTGTGAGGACCCGGTCGACGGTAATGCTGCGGAGGGTGATGGTGGGTAAAATCAAAGGAACGCCAAAAAACAGTCAAATGAAAGCAATAAGCAAAAAAAAAAAAAGGTTTCCAGTATTTGGAATCATTTTTCTGTCATTTCCAGATACGTTTCGAAATCTTTTTTTTTTCTTTCCTTGTCATTTCCAGAAACGAGAAACATTTCTGAGTATTTCGGAAACCGTTTTTTTTTTGTAAACTTCAAAAACGTTTTTGAATTTATTGTATGGCTGCGGTTTATGAATTTTTCAGAACCATTTCTGAGTATTACAGAATCCTCTCTGTCGTTTTTAAAAACATTTTCAAACATTTCAGAATATTTTTTCGGTGTCTTTTATTTTATAATCTGAACAATAGTGTTGTGTATATACTATTACAATTTTAATTGATTCTTTCACTTCTAACAGCAACAAAATTCTTAAACCATGCGATTATGAAGTCATTCGTCTTTTTTCTTTTTCGTGCTTTCTATGTAAGTATGCAATAAAAAAATGTGTGTGTGTGTGTGTGTGTTTTTTTTAAAATAAAGCCCTTCTATCTCTTTTCTTATAAGAAAAAGTTGAGGATAATAAACAATATATATAGGGGAAACCCGGGCAACGTGAATACCTTAAGCTTTTCTTGATTATTGTCGTTTAGGTATAACTTTAGAAATTGAAACAAATGTTTATAATTAGTCTTCATTTAATGAACTTGTGTAATGCAATAACAGTTGTCCTTAATATTAATTACACTATTAGATATAAGGCCAGTTTTCAACGATGGCATAAATATCCACTTTGCCCAACACCCCATGTAAAGTGGATTCGTTACTAGGGCAAAGTGAACAGCAGCATTATTTGTCATGAAACTAAACATTAAAAATAAAATAACCATCAAAAATTAAAGGAACATATCCGAAAAACATTTTTTTGCTACAATGGTAATTATTGTAGTTATTGCAAACAAAGAAATTAAATTTAAAAATAAAATAAACGCCGAAAATAAAAGGAAAATATTTAAAAACAATTTTTTGCTGCAGTGCTAATTATTGTTGTTATTTCAAACAGAAACTAAACTTAAGAATAAAATAAGCATTGAAAATTAAAATATATATATATATATATATATATATATATATATATATATATATATATATATATATATATATATATATATATATATATATATATATATATATATATATATATATATATATATGTATATATATATATATATATATATATATATATATATATATATATATATATACTAGCAAAAATACCCGGCGTTGCCTGGGTTAGCAATAATTATGAGAAACAATCGTTACTTGCATTTGTTTTCTGTTTCAAGTGAAAGAACTTAAAACACACCTTTTTGACGTGATTTAAAATCTAGCTTCTTCCTTACTCATAAAACTAAAGTAGCAGTAATTAAAAAGAGCAAAATAGTATTCATTTAGAAACGAAAACACGAAATTTAAGCGTATACAAATGTGAAGAATTTCCTAAATATGAAATTAAACTTCACATGTTTAAAAAGATTTATCAGTTAATACTTATTTTTTTTTTACATTGAGTCTTACCTTCTCTGTATGTCTATTGAAGAACGAACTGTTTAAAAAAAATGTAGCCGCGCGCCCGTGATCCCCTTAAACTTGCTTTAGTTATTTTGGAAAATTTCAATTATTGTGGGTTCTTGGTGCGATTTAAAATATTATCGAATTTGCGGAAATTGTTTTGGGATATCTTGGATAATGCTCCCCCTCCTTACTTTGTAAAACGGTACGTTACTAATTTTTGTTAAAGAGATATTGTCGCTATATGCTAAAATACTTTTGGTCAAAATAAAATGGCGCTAAACAATTTCATCCGTAATGTTTCCAAAATAAGTAGCAAAATTTGGCGCTGGTTTGAATTTGTGCGCAAAGTCACATTAATGGAAGTGCTTTTTATGGATTTGCCTAATTTAGTTGCTGGATTATTTTACAGTAAAAAAAGTTTTTAAAGATTCTTTGATTGGCGATATTTTTTTACATTCTGAAAGCTGACAAACATTATTACATAGTCTTTGTCTTCAAAAACCGCGACAGTTGAAGAAACTGCCAAATGCATCCGCTACTAAAATCTTTCTACATAAATTTTGGCGAGGTTTCTGCTGTTAGATTGGATAATGATTTAGTGTCCAATCAGTACAAATAATTATAAAAAAAAACCCAGTAATTACAATTGAAGTTCCGTTTAAATGGAAAATAATCAGCCAAATCTAGTTATTATTAGCCAATCTTGGGAAAAAAACGTTACTTTAAGATTTGACTTGAGAAAAGCCTCAAACAGTCAGACGAAACACAAAAATATTCAACAATTCTAGCTTTGAACTGGGAGTTGAGATGATACACTAAAAAATGAATTGTATTGAGGAAAGCCTTCGAACATGGAACAAAAAAAGCCCATAACTCGTTTTTCATACAACTTAGAACTTTCTAACAGATGCCATCTTCAGCAGAAAAATAAGCGCTTTCGATGGACACATAATTTTAATATGTGCACGTATTTTTTAATCGTCATATTGGGACATTTATGCGAAAATTTGGACAAATTAGAATAAAAAAGGAACTATCGATCGGATTTTTATCGAACTGGTCTACAAACCTCCCTAGTACCAAAAAGAACAAACGGTGAAAATTTCAGCCAAATCTGCCGGGTAGTTTCTGAGATCTTAGGGAACAAATTTACCAAAGTCCATTTTTATATATATAGATATATATATCAAATGTATACATAAACATATAATTTAAAATTTAACCTTTGGTAATGAACAAAGTTTTATTGATTAAGAAACTAGAAACATAGGATTTCTGGCCAATGAATCAGAAACCCAAGATCAAAATTTTTTGGACCAACATTTGCACGGATAATTGCTCTGATTCGTTTGGGAATTGAGTCTACGAGCGTTTGAACTGCATTTACATCCACAGAATAACTAAGCATTGACTATGCAGCTTTTTAGATCTTGTAAATTAGATGGAGGAGTGCTGTCGGATGCGTCTTTCCACCATATCTGACACATTTTCCTTGGGGTTAAAATCCGGGCTATGCGGTGGCCAAGGGAAGTATTGGAAGTCAGACTGTTGCTTAGTGAACCAATTTTCAGCCCTTCTGACACGATGTATAGTTGCATTCTCGTCCATGAAATATCCGTCGCCATCAGGATAAAAATGCCAACATTACTGAGTGCACTTGATATGCCAGTATATCCTTGAATTGCATGGTTGTTTGTTTACCTCCGAAGAACACCAGGGCACCACTTCCATGCCAGCAGAACATGTTCCGTATCATGATTCTCCTTCCAGACCCTTGCTCAGGCGAGTAAGGCAGGAGATATCTTTCAAAGATTTCTAATTCATTTTCCAGTGAGAGTGTCTGATTTCTTTAAAAAAAAACATTGTTAATTACTTTTTAAAACTATTACATTTAATGAACTAATTGAACTGTTACGGGTGGTCCAAATGACGACTTTTTCTTGGATTACAGCTCAATCTCTTTTAATGGCGCAGTAAATATTCTGCATCAATTTCAACAGAAATACTTCTGCTGAATCCGTATTCTGAGTTTTCTCCTTTTTTTTAAAAAAACTTTCGCAATCATCTTAAAGCTTGGGATATAATCTAAACTTGTCTTTCTCTCAGAAATGTAATGCTAGTGAAGGAAGATATGAGGCAATAAGGCAGTAAGAAGCAAAGGGCAAAAGTGGCAAAATTTAAAAAAATGGAGATAACCAGTACACATGATAGGTGAATCCCTCCTCTGTCTTGGGGCAAGACATGGTACTAGTAGCCCTGGTAGGTGCTGCTGTACAGCATAATTTAGGCAAAAAAAAAAAAAAAAATCAATGAAAGCCTACCTAGAACGTCATCTTTATAGTCGTTTTACTCGAAACTTGAAAATGTTCACTTACTTCCCTTTGCTTCTCACTGCCTCATATGTACTGAAGCAAAACGATTGAAAACTATTTACTGAAAACTTTAAAATGATATTCAAGCTGCATTTTTATTTTAACATTCTGCTGTAGTTGCGCAAAAAACCGTATTTGCACAGCTCGATTCTTTAATATAATTCCATTTCTGTATAACCCTCAGTATCTGGAATGTTCGAGAGACAGTAACTTAAATATATAATAAAATAGGAATAAATCTTAGTAAATAAATGTGTATTTGTAAGAAAGGATGAGAAATGTAGATCGGGAGAATCGAAATAGGAGCAAATAATACTAGCAACGAATTGTTATATCGATATTTTAATTTCGTAATATTCTATTTCACAAAAAAACTTGATATTTTTATATCTTGATATTTCTTAAATAAGGATAAACTTATCAAATATATCTTTTTGAGGTTGATACTTAGCATACAATTGTTCGCTAGTAAACAAATAATTTATCCAGTGCATTTATTAATATTGGACGTTTTTGTAAATTTTAATTTGTAAAAGAATCACCAGATTTGAAATACAAGAAAATAGAGTCATTGCAGAGTAATAAAAAGCATTTACTTAAGTATACTTAAAGGAACTATGTTGCTTCGATTTAAAACGATTTCTGCACTGAAATTATTTGTAAATTAAATTTTTATTGTATATTTAAAAAAAAAAAACATTTTTGTGTATCTGTATTATTTGTGTGTGATAATTTCTGTTCGGAAAACGTTTTAAGACATTCCCCCCCACCCCCTGAAAAATATTTTAATTTATAAATTGCGTTGAGTTTACATCTATCGTTAGTAGAGAAATTATTCTTTTAATTATTTTTCCCTCGTTAATCTTTCTCTCTTTTTTAGAGTTATTTCACGTATTCTTTATAAATAGTTCGAGACGTTCCGGACTCGTCTGGACACCTCGTCAAGGGGCTTAAAATCCATACTGTCTGGATTCGTCCGGACAGTATGGGTTTCAAGCACACTTCCCGATTGATGCGCGGACTTGAAAAATGTGCGGATTTAAACATGATGACAAAAAAACGAAAGTTAAAAAAAAGTTTTTTTTTTAGAGGTGGGAGATTTTACTCTTTGTATCAGATAAAAAGGTTTAAAAACAACCTGTGCGATAAACTACGGTCACCTTCCAGACATTTTCGGTACCTTAAAACAAATTTCTACCATGCTACGAATATTAATAGTGTTTTCCCAGTATTCTCTCTAGGATGATTAAATGCAGGACTTAATAATTTCTACTTCATTCATGTTTCAATTTCCAGTTGTCTTTGTTTAAGCCGAAAAGTTTTACACATTACTTGGTTTTATTCATGTTTATGATTACTGTTAATTCGTAACTATCATTGAGTAACTAAATACTCCATGAAATGTGAAACCAACCAAAATTCAAATGACAAAACATTATACAGAGTAGAATATCCCGGTTTTAAAAATGCATATTTCATAAACTATTTCAGCCAAAAATTTTGTGACACGTTTAAAGCTCTGTATTAATCCTAAAGGTAGCCACTTTGAAAATTTGTAAATATATTACACGAAATAATGTATGTATATTTATTTTGAAGTTTGTTCGTAATATTTTCATTAGCATTAAAAAAAGTTATGGTGTATTATGTGTGTCTAAGTTATTTCTTGTCCCCCTATAACGAGCTGATTTGTGCATCATATGATTTCCTTTTACTCCAATTTAATGTCATTTTCTCATTATTGGTAGTTTTAATGTGATTCAATAGTTTAATCTCTAAATATCTCCACCAGTGGCCAAATTGAAAAAAAAAAAAAAAAATCGCCGGCGCCAAAACTTGGCGACCAAAAGACTGGCGATATTATATCACCAAGTGTCCGTCAAATTATAACACCACTTGAGTTTACATCGAAATTAACAATGATTTCCCCCCAAAAAGGAGCAAAAGACCCCTTTAGAAACTCCCGAATGCAACCAAAAGGGGAGGTGCACAACTAGACTCCACTAAGAGTCTACGTACAGAATTCCAACTTTCTAGGAGATTCCGTTCTTGAATTATACGACATACATACGCATATAAGCACATACATACGTACATACAGACGTCACGAGAAAAGTTGCACTTAACTCGGAAATCGTCAAAATGGTTATTTCGCTTGTCTACACGTTCTTAGGCACTTATCCACGTGTGGTCGAGTCGAAAAAAAAAAAAAAAACTCAACATTCATTCGGGGGTGAGTAAAATGGAAATTAAGGTCGATTTTTGAGTGAAAATTTTTTCGCGAATAAAATACTTCCTTTTTTGTAAAAAGAAGTAAAAAGAAAAACAGAAGTTTCATTAATGATTAAATACATATTATTTCTTTCAAAAAAAGCTTCTGTGGACGTAATTTTTTAGAAAGTCCCAGTGCACACCACGACATGCTATTTAGCTTATTCCCTACACATTCCCTACACCACTCATAATATGCTGGAATCATATCAATTTGTTTTCCATAAGAGCCTCCCAGTTGATAGTTTTATTGTATTTTTGCTCCAATGCCTAGTTTATGCTATCTGGCAGTTTATATATTTTCCGTTTTCTTTTCGACTTCGTTTTCCCATTAGTCAAAGTGACATATCTTTGCGCTTTGCATCCAAGAGCTCGTTCAATTGGATCATTTCCATTTCTCAGCGGTCTTTTCACTGGAGAAAAGTCCAATATCACTTTTACTTTTATTTTCGTTTTCATTTTTCATTCTGCACGAATGTTACAACATATCTGACGTTTAAAATTAATAAGCTTTTTGAAAACGAAATTATAGTTCCCATTTTAATTTTCGTTACGTGAAAGTAGCTGCTCTATGTATCGTACTTTCTTGGGAAGAAATGTATGGTCTGTCCGGAATGTGAAAAACGAAGGCGAGGTGTTTTAGCTGAAGTTATATCTCAAACAAATGAGACAAAAGCTACTTTTATTAATTTTTATGTAAAAATAAAGTAGCAAAAATCGTATTTTTTAAAACTTAAATTACACAAAGTGTGTTTATTCACATTGAAAAAGTAACACTAAAAAAGAAACTTAATTTTAAAAAAATCATTCCAGATTTATATATTTTTCGTTTTTTAAATTTTGATTCGTATCCCATAAAGTTTTACTCCACTGTTAGAAAAATCCTGAAAACACACGGTAAAAATCATTCGCATCCGTGTTGCCAGTAACTTTTAGCGTAAAATCCTATTTTACTGTAACATTTTGCGGCAGACTAAAGGGGAGTTAAAAAAAGCAACATGCAAGTAGCTGGTTCAATCTTGGGGTCTTCGTATTAGCAGGCGGCCATGATGACCAGTACACCAGTTGGGACACATCGAATGAGTAGAAATACGGTGTTATTTGATTTACACTGTAAGTCACGTAGCGTATCAGTTGGTCCTGCAAACCCTTTATTTTTTCGTACAGTGTTATAACCAGGGGTTCCAGACGAGTGAATATATTCCCTCTAAGGTGAAAGCATGGTGCCCTAAGGTGCAATACTGGCCAGAAAATAGAGCAAAGGAGCTAAAACAACATG
The DNA here is from genome assembly GCF_026930045.1 of Uloborus diversus. NCBI lineage: Eukaryota > Metazoa > Arthropoda > Arachnida > Araneae > Uloboridae > Uloborus > Uloborus diversus. The sequence continues at coordinate 89,768,811 of NC_072736.1, read as the reverse complement.
CAATCACAGAAAGCCTTATTACGCATGCGCTTTTGCCTGAGACATGCATTCAACCACTTCAATCTGGCGGACAAATGGTGGTTGCATCTATGTGTCTTTCGCATTGAATGAAGTACACTATTGGATTAAAACACAATTTTTCTAGGATTAATTATCCGAAATAACAAGTAAGTCAGCTTTTGATCACTTTGTAGCTTTTAGGGCTTTCAAACATAGTTAAAAGTATTTAAAAGTGCATTTACTGCTTTTCAGTTACTTTTATTGTCGTTTAGGTTCAGTTTATTGTTACTGTCGTGGAATTTCCATCATTTAAAACGTTACCAAAAATATCTATCATTATTTTCTTGAGTTCTCGATAAGCAGCATTTAATCACCAGAAACTAGCCAAAATTGACGAAAACCAGCTAAAATTATCAATAATCAACAATTGCGGAAAACAAAAATGATTCTTGTAATTCGTAGGATATAACAGAATAGCATGCAGAAACGTAAACAGCAAAAAAAAAAATTTTCCGTCTGGCTTTTTTTTTTCTTTTTCACTCAAGTGTTTGAATCATTTCCTGTTAGCGGTTAATGTCTCGATAGCGTTAGAAGTTTCTTTTGGTTTTAAACTATGGAAAAACTTCATGTGCATTTTGTTTTGTTACTCTTGATTAACTTTTATGAAACGATTTTGTTTCTCCGTAACTGTAATATCCCAGAATATTTTTGGCTCTTCGTGTAAATAATCCATAAGTACCACTATATTTCATTTTCGACACGGGTCATGTTTTAATAAATGTATAGTTTCTCACATTATTTAAATAATTACTCGTCTTTAAATTATAACATATTTGTGACACCTCTTTGATACCAAGTGAAGGGTAGATATTTATTGTTTTATTAGCTTTTAACGTTACTTTGTTAAAAAAAAAATAAAAAAAAAAATAAAAAAAAAAAACCTCATCAGAACGCCGATTTTTTTTACAAGTTTTTAACGACCCTCCAGTTATTATTATTATTTATTTTATGAATTTTTAAGAAAACGATTAAGATTTCACTGGTCTGAAAGGTTTTTCATTTGCTTTTACCGGCCCGTGGGTCAAAAGAGACCCACACCAGAAACACTGAGTTAGAGCACTATCAGATAAATTAAAGCAATGAGCACTTCTTAACCATGTTGAAAACTCTGAAACATGATCAAATGCTGTAATTACAAATTTTAATCATTTCCAGTACTGAGTTCAATGTGAAAAATGTCCAAAACGTAGAATATCATGAATCAAAAGAAAACTATTTAAAATCAAAATACACAACTGTATTCAAAAACGCACACAATACGGGGAAGGGGGGAGGAGGATCTACAGTAAGGGTGCCATTTCTATCTCTGAAGCTTTCTATTTTTTTCACTCCTGCTGCCTATTTTTTAAAAAGGTGCCTGTTTTTCATCCTATTTAGAGGTGCCAATTCGGCTCCGTATTGGGTGCTGCTCGTTAACAAGCGTTTATCCCCTGAAAGGTGCCGAATGCATCCTGTAGTTTTAACAGTGTACAATTTATTTTAATTATTTTCTGTACTGTAAACACTCAATTTTACAGTACCATAAAAGTTTCCTAAATTTATAACAGTTTACAACGTTAAAGTACTTCTACGTGAGCACCTTTTACAGTTTCGAGAAACTTAATAACGGGGATCTTATAACGTAAAAATTCATGTTTGGAAATCTCTGATTGCAATCCAAGTGTGTTGATTTTGAGCCAAGAGTACAGCAAAATCTGATATTCTTGGGTGATAAATTTGTTCCAGAGAGAGGAAAAAAAGTAATACTTTTGGCTTAAGTAATTAAAGCTATCGTTATGAAATCACAAATCACTTTTGGAAATGCAATACAAAGTATTTGTTTATTAAAAAGTCTTTTCATGTTTTCTTCCTCACCTGAAATTTTGATACTGTGTCAGATAGAACTTGAAAGCTAATATTTTGTTGATGATGCATTGAAACATTTGCTCTTTAATTGATGATTGAATACCAGCATTGAAAAAACCTAGTTGTTGCAACAAATCGAAACGTCTTTGCTTATAAAATATCCAATGAGCTTTTGAATTAACTTTTTTTTACACCCAAACTCTTATGCAGTCACTCTCAGCCTATGGGGGTTTGAGAACGTATGCGAGCTAAAACAGATTTAATAGTTATTCAAAAGCTGTCAATAAATCAAAACATGACCCCACTAGGTGGCGCTGACGCTTAACGGGCCTGGACAATTTATGACTTTTCTGTGTTAAACCGATGCAGCTCATGCATCTACCAATCAATGTCTACGCTTCAAAGTTTGTTCATTTTTGATTGGATGTCTCCCATTTTGATCGCAAGGGGCGCTGAACGGAACATTTGCATCCACCAATCAATGTCAACGTAATGGAAACGGGTTCCCTGTAGCGCCCTCTTTGTTGCTATGAGTTTCAGCGATTGTCAGGGCATATAAGAATTCAGTGGTACCATGATCAAGCATACATCGAAGCTCCAAAAGAACCAACAATCTAATCAAAATAATATATATTTTAAGGTTTATTTCAATTTTTTGGTGGAATTGTTTTCATTTTAATTTAGCTATTAGTCTCATTTAATGGATTGCTTTTTTTTAAAAAATAAGTATTAATTTTCAAATTTCAACAATAATAATTTTGTTAGCTTTTGGCGAGTCACTAAGCACTTTGTTTTACCATAAACGACAAATGTTGGAAATGAACCGTGAGCTATCTGTAACGAAAAAACTTGATCCGGGCTTTGCTAAATTCTCGTGATTTACAAAAGCGTACAAATTCTTTTCTTCTGAAATTTACCGTATCGCCTCAATACAATAATATTAGCCAAATCATAACTTCAAAAGGATCTAAGTGTTTGGATACATTAAGAATTTAAGCTTAAAATAGTCTTTAAAAAGCTTTTTCTTACTTTTTTTCTCTAGAAATTGAATCCTTTTTGTGAAAAATAATTCTTTACAACCAATATTGCAAAATCACATAGTAACTGCACGCTATATTAAACTGAGAACAACACTTCAGGATTTTCTGCAATGAAGATTAGCCAACAGTTGCATTTTGATGAGTGAAAATTCGACTAGTTTGATGAATATTTATTAAGAAACTCTTTATTCCACATTTAGTAAACAATCAATTGCAAAAAAAAAAAAAAAAAAAGTTCTGAAGTATTTTTGGTAGTTTTAATTTTTTTTTCAAGAACATATAAATTTCATGCCGTAATTAGGTCTTTTTCAAGGGAACGAAAGGCATGGTTCCCCGTGCCTTGCGTGCCCCCTCCCCTTCTAACAAAAGAAGTGCAGGATCCCTATAGTCTTCAGAACTTGTTTTAATGCTTAAGTGGCCTGAATTCGGTCAAAAATTCGAGTAAAACAAATAAGGAAGTATGGGAGCTCAGCTCCCATAACAATTAGGCGCTGATCAACAGAAAAATATATTTATATAACGAAATACAAAAAGGCGAATTGACTGGGTCAACAGATATTTTGAAAAAAACTGCTGGGTTTTATTCAGAATGGCATAGGAATGATGCGAAAAAAAAATTGGACTTCATATTCGAATTCAGTTTTGCGTTATTTTGCTGCTTATAAAGCTCCTCATGCCTTGCGAATAAAGGGGTAAAGCAAAATAGTTTTACTTTTTTTTAATGTCTGCAACGACATCTGTCTGTCAATATTTTAATCATGTTACTAAGCATGCAGTTGATTCTAGTCAGAAAACAGTTATGTCTAAAGATCATGGTGCATGATAACACTTGAGCACAGATATCAGAGCTTGATATTCATATACTGTCTGACTACGGATTGTATGGAAAGGCAAACATCTGTTTACAGCTGGAAATGGAAGCATCTATTAGTTTTCGGGGATTTCAGCTTTTGCTGATGTTTATTAGCCTCTAAATTAAGCAGAGTCTCATTCAAATGAGCGGCACACACGCATCAAATTTTTGCTTTTCCCCTTCATTCAGATAGACTCGTCTTGACTGGACGTTTCCCAATTCCATACAATCCACGATTGGACAATAAGTTGCTTCATATATTGACTCCATATAATTAACTATATTCAGTTTGACCATGTACGATGCAAAGTGAAAATTTTCTACTTTTATTTGAAGGTACAAATTTACTGCTAAAAATGTTAAGTAACATTTCAATACAAATTTTATTTTAAATACCTTGATCTCTCGTTTTGTGCTGTAATTTTCAAGAGAATTTTCTAACATGTTCATTTTGAAAAATGTACCTTAACAATTTTATATTCCTTACACTACGGCTAGGGTATAGATTTTTTGTTGCTGTTTTTCTTGTAAAATAAGTTTTATATAACTACTTTTTGAAATTATTTACCTTTCACATTTTAAGTTTTCATCTGAAAGGGCAAAGAGATCTTTTCTTGATACAAAATCTTCCTCTCTGCTTCACCTTAAATATGCATTAAGTAAAAGATTTTTCCTCCAAAAACAGCACAAAAAATTTAAGAGCCCAAATGTTTTCTTGCGACAATGTTTGTTAAGGGCTTCGAGTTTTGTTTACCATCAAGGATTTTGTTTTTTGCTATTTCTATGTTTTGGCAGAAAGGAGACGATGGCGTTTAAAAGAGCATTTTGAATATTAAATAAACGATAATTCTGTGCTTGAAAAACTGAAGCAGCAATGAAGAATTTTGAAATAGTTTTCTCTCTTCTTCTTTTTTTTTTGCATTATTCAAGAAATTCGTTTAATTGACACAGGATAGTTATCACTTTTTAGTACTTACCACCAGGGATCCCAATGTCAGAAGGAAAAAGGACCGGCTCTGACTCCTGAAACGTTTGAACCTTCGACTCCGACTCAAACTTTTTTTATCCCCAATGCAGTCTGACTCTGATTCTTGCTCCCCAGCCCTGGAAGAGTTAATATTAATATAAGCCCTTGTAATAACTTAATCATAAGGGCTCGGAGAGAAAATGACTGAATTCACTCCGACTCTTAGAGTTTTAAAATTCCTGACAATTACTCCATTACCACAAAGCTAGTCTAACTGAGACTCCTCGACTCCAACTCCACACCTTTTTCAATTTAAGGTTCTAATTTTTGAAATAAAAAAAGTGTTTTCGGGCCAAGGGAGGGTAGAGAAAGGTTGGTATACATATTTTGCTGGAGTGAAATTTTGTATTTAAATAAGATAAATATAGCTTAAAGTTTTAGTTGTTATGATGGCAATTAGCTAGTCTGTTGATTTAATCAATTATTTCTTCACGTTTAACAGACAAATGTGCTGACTTAGAGTTTCAGTTTAAATTGGATGAGTATAACTTTATTATTATTTTTTATAATGGTAGTTAGCGAGTCAATCGTTTATTTCTTCATATTTGACTGGCAAATGTACCAAATGACAAGTAGTTAAGCTTACCCGCTTTACCCAACTAGCTTACCCGCTTTAGTTTCCCTGGTAGGGCCAAGCGTGTTTTTCAAGTGTTCGTAATGTTTGATAAAAATTAAATATTGTGTTGGATCCTTTCTAGGAAATGAAACCAAAATTGTTACGCTAAAAAGTCAAAAATTACAATTTTTGATCGTTCTTCCTTTTCCAACTCGCTTTGGGCCACCCACCCCTAAGCAATGGGTCAAACCTCTCATCTGCTCTTGCCAGGAATTTCCTGATTAGTGGTCACTGTGACCTTATTCGGCAAATTTTGTCGAAAGTTTTGGTAAAAGTAGAAATATTTTGCAGCAGTTCCTCCTTCAGTGAACTTAAATGTCATTTCTTATTGGATGTGTGTATGTATCGTATTTTATTATTCCGTTTCTTTCGTTGAATTAAGACTACTCGCCTCCCTGTCCCCAAATTTAAGTTCAATGCACCCATGGCTCTTCTATATTCACAAAGTTTTCACGGACCCTAAAAAATACATCGTCTTTTTATAAAATGTATTTTAAAGATATCTTTAGAAGATGCAAACATGTGCTTCGGGGTTTCAAAGAAATTTTTTTCATTGCAGAAAAGTGTGAACTCTGGTGAGAAATTTATTGCAAATGGTTTTCTCCTTGAAAAAATAAATTTCGGCTGTGAGTTTTATTTTGTCTTGTTTGATTTTTTAATATGCTTTTATTCCTATGCAGTCCATTCTCGTTTCTTTTATAGGACGACTTTACACCCAATTTTTCAGCATTTGAAAAAGTGGATGCGTTAAGCCCTGAAACAGGTGTCTGCAACTTCTTGCATTATTTGTGCATTAAGTACCTTTTTCCTTATGGTTACTTTGTAGTACAAATGTATTCATTTATTTCTTAATTTGTGTGCAGTTGAAATAGGGAGAAAATGTGCTTCATCTACACGTTAGGCACCATTCATATATTTTAACTTAAGCAAAGGAACACAATTTTCGAAGAACCCTGAACGATATTCCTTTTATTTGAACTCATTAATTGGACAGATCAACAATTTGTCAATCCATGTAAAGGAAAATAAGAAAGTCTAACAAGCACGCAAGCAATAAATGAGGAACATTTTTATTTAAATTTTACGCTAAATCGTTGAGTAAACGGAAAACTTCGTCTAATTGCCTTTGTTAGCGTTTCGAAAAATGTTGCCACTCTCACTAAGTCCACGATTTTATAATGAAAGAAGCTTAACTTTGAACTCCAAGTTAACGTTGAAATTCTTAGGTAAAATTTACGTAATAAAACGAGTTTTATTCTTAACAAAATATTTTCATTTTGACTAAGTAATTCCTAAATGCGAAGGAAAAGCATTCACGCAATTACTGAACAATAAGCCATTATTTAAATAAACATGTTTATATATGCATTTTGGTGAACTTAATTTTGTTTGAATTAATTAATTTTTACAAAAGGAAGAAGAGCATCCTTTTAGTACAGTATGATAATAATTAAATGGCTAGTTAAAAGTTGTCCACAGACAAGATTATTGCCTAAAATGTTGGGAAATTTCGTTTAGAAACGAGTTCAATGAATGGGTGGAAATTTGTTAAGCGGACGAATAAAAAAGGTTAAAACTTAACCACTAAAAGGCGAATGTCACATTGCATTTTCGCAATGAATTCCATATTTAACATTCATTTACAACAGCTTAAAATGTTTCGAGCAAAATAAAGGGCTCAACATAATAGCCATCATTTAAAGCCTAGTATAGCATGATCTACCGTTCTGTGAAATGCTAAGAACTTGTCATGAAATACTATAGTTAAGATCAGGTAAAGTTCTTGGATCATTCCGACTTACGACATGTTTGAAATAACCTCAAAAGAAAAAGTCACTTGGATTGAGGTATGGGGATCAAGAGGGCCACAGATTTCTTCAGCAGCGGTGGATGAGACGTTTTTCTGCAAATTTTAGACAAAATGGCTCAAACGTTTAATCACTAGTTTTGCTTACAGACAACTATAAAATAGGGTCGTTAAAAAAACGGTCACTCTTTTTATTTTAATTCTATAACACATACTACTACGTCGCATTAAACTAATGACTCGAAAATGCGAAAACCATTCAAATGTTTATAATTTTTGTAAATGCTGGTAGTGTATTCTTTTGATTTTCGTACCACTGCCTCAGATAATTTTGTGTGTAGTTCACAAATTTCATACCAACTGTATAAAAGCTCCATTTTTACTTGTACTACGTCAAACTTGAACTGTTCAGTACAAGTTTAATGAAAGGTTGATATAATTTTATTCGAAATTTTCAAACTTTGCCAGTCTAAATCAAACAATATGTGTTATGTTACGTTAGAGAAAGACTTATAATGCTTATATAGATCTTATTTTCCCTGAACTACTTATATTCAAGGACTTTTTTAAAATTGATTATTTTACAAATTCTTACTTTTATGATTATTTTTTTTTTGTTTAAATTTAATTTTCTCTTGCATACTAAATACTGTTGCGAGGACGATTCCTTTTGTTTTCTGTAAAAAATCTTGACGTTACGAATGTGATGAAGCGTGACAAAGTGAAGCAACAGTATCCTTTTCCTTACATATTTTTCTTCTTTTCAAAAATACAAACCGTTGTGTCGCCTTTGAACAAATTATTTTGAGCGAAAAAATGCTACTAATGTCAGTGCTTACCACAGTCATACTTCAAGGTAGGCTTATTAAACCTTTTGCCGACTTCTTGTATAACGTCAGATATTAAATATCAACAAAGTGCTGACGTTCAACTCCCAAAACACAGAACGAAATATTTCCATCAAATTAAAAATCAAAACTCTCGTTTCATAACAGATAAAATACATTTTTATTATGACACACAAAATTTGGTAATACTTTTTAAAAAGCATCTTTCGTAACCATTCTATCAGGAAAAAGAAGATACCCCCTTCCTCAACCACGCCACTTTTACTTGTTCACAGTCCATATCCCAAGGCTCCATTTTCTTATTTTCCTAACAGCGAGTTATTTTCCAAAGTCACATTTCAGTATTCGCCCCGAGCATCAAATCTATGTGAATCACAAAATATATTTTTTTTTCTGCAAAAGATATTTGCAATACTGTGTATCGGCACGTAGCGTGTATTAGTCTTTTGAAGATTCATCCTGTTTATTCATTTTTTCCCCTCTCTTTCGAATACGTGTATGAATTTTTCTCAGAGAAAGCGTGGATGAAAGTTTATTTTATCAGGACGTAAGAATTGCGTTATTTGAAATGTCAGCATTTTCCATTTCCTTCTCTGCATATCATATCTTTTGCTGATATAATATGAATGCTTTATCGAAAATTTTGTCAAAATAAGTGATGTTTTTCGTATTCAAAATCGTATTTAATCTTCCCCTATGTGATTTAATTCAAAATACATTTCGATGTTTGATTTCAATATTGTGTGGTTTGGCTTGTCACAGATTGTTTTGCCAGACTTTCTGTAAGACGTCATTGGTTCTGCATTATTTCATAACTACGCGTTCGTATTGCAAATCGTTTAATGATTGGCTGAGCTCAATGGGGTCGTTTCCAAAATTTTAAAAGTATTTTTTTCTGAAACAGCATGCTTAAAAACATAGGATCTGACCATTTTTTAAATAATTTGTTTAAGTTTAATATTTTAAAACAATTACTTAAATCGGCACGCTTTCAATGTTTATGCTTCTGTCCGATGACATCACAAATGATGAAATGCCATTCTGTGTTGCCACTCACAGAGCAAAATACTTAATTCGCATCTTTACTCACGTGTATTGGCAACGATATGGTTGATAGCAAGCATAGAGTGCAATTTTAATTCGCTTCTTGATTATCATAACGTGGAAACGCGGTAGAAAGATGCGCCAAAGAGCATCATTTGTGACGTCATCAAGACCACGCCTTGTTTCAAAAATCGGACATTTAAAAATTTTTTTTAAAAATAAATGTTGGGAAAATGAAAGAATTTTCTGGGTTCATATTATTTCTTTTGCTTATTCTATTGATTTCAGTGACAAATAGTACTACTTTTGACTGAAGGAAACAACCCCATTGGACCGTGGTGACGCGATGAGTAATGCGTTAATCACGTAACTGGAGAGTCCCGGGGTTGATGCCAGTCGGTCGAAAATCCTCCATGCTCGCTAATGGTAGCTCGGACACGTTAATTATGCTCATAGACACGATGTCCTACAAGTCCCTATTTTAAATCAATATTTCGGGGGGAGGGGAGGGTATTCATGAGTCGTTCGGTTCTCAGTCTGGATAAAAAAAAAACTATCTTCATAATCCCATCCAACCAGTTAAACCACACGCAATGATAGGTTCGGGGGACCTTGGAGTGTAGTTCAATCGTTAAAATATACTTTCACACCAGGAATCGTGATTTGTTAATTACGATATTATATGAACTCAAGAAAAAAAAGAAAAAAAACATCATTGCTGGTGTACAGTAATAGAAATTTTGACCACATGTACAGCAGCAGCATATTTTGTGGATGTCGCATCCAGTGAAAAATCGTAGGTCATAGGAATAACAGAGAAGGGAGTGTTCCAGTGTCATCGCTCTTATAAAGATTGATCTTTTTCAATGGTTGAGAGGCCTGTCTAGACAGCCTCTGCTGGAGACCTTCTCGCCAACCGTTTTTCTATGCTTAAAAAGCATGTAGCTGGGAAAAAATATCGTTTCAAAAGTCAGGGTTGTAGTATCTGGATCATTTAAGTTCATAAACCAAAAATGTTACCTATAAATGATATATAGATATTTTTTCGTCCCAAGTGTCTTTCATGCTGTGTACGATTATTTTAAACTTTATTAATTTAATTGTATTTCAATTACGTATTGAATTAGTGGAATGATGATGTACGGTACATCACAGTACATGCAATACCTTTTTCCATGCTGTTAATTTTAAAACTATGGATGACAGACTAAAAAAAAAAAGAATACTTTTTATTCATAGAACCATGATGAATATAAAAAAACTAAGTTTAAAATATGCATCATCTGGAGAAAAATAAATAGTGTTGACTTTCACTGCGCTTAGTCCTAAAAATTCCAGACTTTCATACAGTGCACAGTTTTGCAACAAAAGAATAAACACATTTTCAAGTTTATCGATTAAATTTTATTTCAATTATTGAATTAATGGAATGGGGATGTATGACACATTTAAAAAGAAAAGCAAAATAATACTTTATCTTCATAGAACCGTCACTCATTTATAAAAGTCATAAGTAAAAATATATATCATCCGGCAAAAGACACATGCTTTACAGCAACACTGAAAATTCCCAGTGCACATTGGAAACAAGCCTGGAACACTTTACAAAAAAATGTTCCAGTTACCTGAATGAGTACTGAAATGTGTTTCGAATGTGATCCGTTAATAAGAAAGCGTATTGAAATGCACTCCAAATCTGTCCCGAATGTCTTCCGTTCAGGATATTTGTTCAAGTTACGCTTGGAAACATATTTGAAAAAAGATTGGGGGCATATTTGAGAATCGAGTGGAAACACATTAAGAAGCACTTATGAAATCATCGCCTTCATTTATACAAACATAATTTCAACAGCTTTTTGAACCATCAGCCAACACTGTAAAAAATTTTCGAAACGATCATGATTATTGAAACGTGTCAGGATGTCACAGGTTTTCAACAATTTTCTATGACAGTCAAGTATTTTTGTCAAAACATTTCGTGATTCGCTACAAATTGCACGACTGCAGATTTCTCGCTGTTGTGAAAAACATTTTTAGCTACCAGTTTAAGGATTGACTGGGCGTATTTACTAAGTGTATCGGTTTCAGTTCGATTACAACCCGTCCAGTTCACTAAACTCCCAATAAGCGCGAATCTGGATTCTTACTTAAGATTTCTGACGTAGCTTCGGAAGAAATGCAGGCAAGTGAAACACTTGGTATTTACCTGCAGTACTGTGTTAGCTTTGGCCTAGGCTGCAATGATGCTTTAAAAGCTCTCTTAGTAAATCAGGAAGGTGCCAAGCTACAATCTTAAACCTGCCTAAGTTTTCTCTAATGGTTTTTGGAACATGACTGGTTTTAACTAGGGAGATTTCTAAATTCTTTAGAAAGAATCCGCGATGATTTCAGGAAGGTTACTGACTTGTAGCGGAAAGGTTCCTGTATTTTGCAAGATATGTTACAGGCAGAAATTGAGCACATTAGCTGCCCACTATTTTATAGGAACGCGTCTGTATTGCTTTTACAATGAATAGAATCGTTCAATATGGTACTAATAGAAATTTTGTTACAGTGAATCGCAGTGAGTTTGTGTCGCGAATGTCATAAAAAATAATGACCTTACCTGTTGAAGTCCTTCCACTCCCTGCCGACGGTCGACAGTTACCGAGGAATGAATGAAAAAAGGGGGTATAAAACCAAACTGTGCTGTATAAAACTGACAGAAAAAAATACTAGTACAATCAAAGGTGTGTAGTAAAAAGTCTCCCACGAGGTGTTCTAAAAGAAGAGAGATGTGTTGATGTTCAAAAACTGTTCTTAATTGCGTTGCCGAAGATATTAAAGTATGCTTAGCCAAGTAAATGTTCTGAAAATTTGTTCTCTGAAGTGATTTTACAGCTGTTCCAAATAAATGTATATTAAAGGTTTTTTTTTTTTTTTTTTTTTTTTTAAGGGGACACGTGTCTCTGTTGAAAAAGTGTTTAAAAAGCGTCTGAAGATTTGGTGTACTATCGTCTTAAACTGTACTACTTAAAGAAAAAGATAACCAAACGAGTTTTTTAATAACTTAAAAATATTTTTCTTAAATTACCCTAAGATGTCAAAAACTCTTTCGTGTTTGAAAGTAATAATGACTTCTGACTAACGTTAAAAAACACTCAATAGCACACGTCGACCCTTATTATGTAAATTGCTTTCGAAAAGAAAAAGTGCTTGTGCCTTAGAGTTCAATGAAAGTCATTATTTATTCGAAACATGCCAAAGTAGATTACTTTTTTTACGTTTGATGCTGACGTAACTAGACATTTAACAAGCGTTATAACAATATCTGAACTCGGAAGGAAATTGTTTCCATTTTTCTCAAGCGAGAACAAAATATAAATCTTATTTCTGTTGATTGTGATAATTTTCTGTTCTGGAAAATGTAAACTTTGGCGTCGTTTGAAGTGGCAATTTTTTTTGCGAATTCCTCTTTTGATAATATTTACTTATTCATTAATTCCACTATACGTATTTTAGATTGAGAGTGATTTTTTGCGTCAAAACAAATATAATTATTAAATTTTTAATTCAAAATTTTGATTTGTATTTTATGTATTTCACAGTAACCTACAAATCGGAAAAGTATTTTTTTGGTATAAAAACAATTATAACTGCTGTAGTGAAAGTAAAACTTCTGAAAAGTTCTTGCGCGAATTCCTTTGCACACAGTGACTCAGATTAAGCTCATGACACTCATTTATCGGACAGACAACCATTCACACAAAGAAAGGATTGAAGATAGAAAATGCATCCATGCCCGAGCTGGGATTTGAACCCAGGACTTCCATATCCCCGTGCAGACTTCACTGACCACTAGATAAGGTGGGTGGCAGTTCCTTTTCTCTTTTAGACTGATTGTGCTTGCGCGACGCAAAAGAAGGGTAATGTGTTTATAAATCTAGGTATGTATGTCTGTTTCTATGTGGCGTTCTGCAGGCTGAACGCCTTGGCCAATTTTGGCAATTCTTACGTCAATCGATTTGTCTTAACCTTGGAAGTGTCACTAAACACATGGCAGTAATCAAAATTCATCATATCAACAATTAGTTGCCATATTTTGTCAGTTTGGGATCGGCGCACGTTGGGTGTTGCACACTGTGTCGCACGCTACCTGCGTGCGAGAAAGGCAGGTAGTTTTCGCTGCCTGAATTTTTTTGTTTACTAAGTCGATTAATTGGGGTCTCATTGGCCGGGTGGTCTAAGCGATTGTTCCTCCCACTTGAGGCGGTGGGTCAAACACCCTCGCTCTGGATGTACTTTCCCCTCTTTCTGATGTAAATTCTTTCATGTGTTCTTTATATGTGTTGTTGCAGTTGTTTTTGCCTTGATTCAAGTGACTGAGTTTCGCGACGTGTAATTTCTTAAGAGGCTTTTTTAGTTTTGCGAGAAAGATTTGATTGACAGGGGCGGGAGGGGGACGTTTCTGATTTCACGTCATCATGAGTTATACAGGCTGTTTATATAGCTGTGCCTGTGGTTGACTTAAGTTTGTGCATTTTTGCCGAAGGTCAAGCACATGTAGCTTTAAGTCGCGTTAGGTCCCTAGAGGGACTAATTATCTGTAGTTTAGAAAACCGCAAGTTACATAATAAACCTCATGATAGAAGCAAACTATCCCAAGGAAATGACAAGGTTGCGAAATATATCGTCTTATAATCAAAATAACTAAGTCAATGAAAATTAACTGAAAATTGTAAAATAAAAAATTATTAAGTAAAAACAAAAAAATCGACTGCGTAAAAACCAAAAAAACTAAAATGAAAAATGTATAAGCCCAGTAGTTTAAAATGTTATTTAGTACTACTGAATAACTACACCGTTGAAATAGTTTTATAACCGTACACAGGTAAGACAAATCATAAATTCAAAAGCAGAATAGAAGGATCAGCAGTCTGGGCTCATTCAAATTTGAGGGGTTCTTTGAATCAGAAAGGAATTAGCCTCGACTGTTGATCCTTCTATTCTGCTTTTTAATTTATGATTTGTCTTATGTGTATGGTGATAAAACTATTCAACGGTGTAGTTATTCAGTAGTACTTAATAACATTCCAAACTACTGGGCTTATACATTTTTCTTTTTAGTTTTTTTTTATTTTTACGCAGTCGGGTTTTCTGTTTTTATTTAATAATTTTTTATTGGATAAATTGAGAGATGAAATTTTCTGCCTTGTGTCTATAACTACACACTTGGGTAATAACTGGGTACAAATAAACGATTTTATGTCAGTTTACTACCAAACGAAATCATTCTTCCATTCCCCTTAGAGACTGGGAAGAAATGTAAATAAGTGATTTTTTCCCTCATAAGAGTGGTGTACGAAAAAATCACAACATACACAATTAGTTCAGAAGCTTAAGAAGTTATACACCAACAGTAGTCAATCTGCTGTCCATGGGTCATATACAAACCAATAAATCCTCCAAATGTATTTTAAGAAAAAAGAAAAAAAAAAACACGAGCGGAAAAAGAAAATTTGACGTTAATTTTACGTGTGAAGTACACAAAAAAAAGTGTAATTTACATCAACTTATTGTCGAAAGTGGGAGAAATGAAAAACTTACTCGTTTACACTTATCCCAGTGTACAGCATGTAAGGGGTAAATTGAAGCATCGAAGTTGTCCATACGAATAGCTGAATTACGAACTAAATTTCTTTTTTGATGGCAAATGAACCTAGTTGAAACCAGATGATTCATATTTGTGGATCTGCTGTGAAGAAGAAAATGCAATATCTCTCAACTGTACACTTTTACATTTACCACAGTATACAGCACGTACGGAGGTAAAGGAAGGCATTGAAGTTGCACAGAAAAATAGAAGGTACGGTGAAACTTCGAATTAAAGATTTTTAGTAACCTTACACGTGGCCAATAAATCTATTTAAAACCTGTTCCTTCGCATTTGTAGACCTGCTGAAGAAGAAAGATCACTTAATAAGTCTAAGAAACAATTTTTTTCACAGTGCCATCTTCAGATAATCATTACACCTACACAATTGTTTGGAAATGCGACGAACACTCATAATGTCTGCCGTATCTTTCCCAGCAGAGCAGCCAACTGCTACGAAAAAATCGTACTTTCTACAAAATACAGCTTTGAACTACGACGCAACGAAAACACGTCCAAAAATTACGATTTTCTTCTTCTTTTTTTATAACCCTATAAAAGTTTCTATCAATACAGATATTGTCCACATTAGTAATCATTTAATTAATAATGCTTTTGTGCTAGCTAATGGTCCAAATTTTTACTTTAAAATGAACAAAAAGAATTTATCATACTAAATGATAAAATAATTTGAAATTAAATATTAACTGGAACTTGTCCTAATGCAAATTTATCGTGAAACCCCGAAAGTAACCATTCCATCGATTATACACCCCCCCCCCCCTTTGAACAGAAAGTTAGATCACTCTGTAATGTAGTTTATCCTCGTAATTTTTGCCGATCTTTTTTTGCCACACCCTCAAAGAAAAAAAAAACACCCGGCCCCCAAACATTTTCAGCTCTTCTTGTCAGAACGTTTTTAGAATTTTACTCCCCACCCCCTCCATATACAGGTTCTCTTTTCTAAAAAAAAATAAAAGAAAAGCAAACAATATCACATTAAAAAAAAAAAACAATTAGCTAGTTCCAGGGATTTATTCTTTCTCTTTGTCTTGGCCCATTTTGATGCTAGAGCGCCTTTTCCTTTTTTTTCATATGTGTTACAAATGGAACTTATTTAGAACGAACAAATTCGATACGTACACTAAAAATGAACCAACTCTAACTTGACGCCATGTGGAAAACACGTTGTTTAAAAATGGGGTCGTTTCCTTCAGTCAAAAGTACTACTTTTAGTCATTGAAATGGATAGAATGAGCAAAACATAAATAAATAAATAAATAACATGGACCCAGAAAGTACTTTCATTTTCCCAACAGTTATTTTTTAATTAATTTTTAAAATGTCCAATTCCTCAAACATGGCGTGGTCTTTTTGACGCCACAAATGATGCACTATGGCGCATCTTTCCACCGCATTTCCACGTTATGATAATCAAGAAGCGAATTACAATTGCGCTTTACGCTTCCTATCAACCGTATCGTTGCCAATATACGTGAGTAAAGATGTGAATTAAATATTTTGCTCTGTGAATGGCAACACAGAATGACATTTCATCATTTGTGATGTCATCGGCAAGAAAGTTAAACAATAAAAGCGCACCGATTTAAGTATTTTTTAAAAATATTTAACTTAAACAGATTATTTAAAAAATAGATCCTATGTTTTTAAGCATCTTCTTTCAGATAAAAATACTTTTAAAAATTTCGAAACGACCCCATTGCCGCAAAACTTAGAAATAACCTAATACTAAAAACAAGTTTCAAAAATCTCGATAATTATCCCTCCCCCCTAACTAAAACCGAACATTTATCACTTTGATTTTGAAAATGGGGGGGGGGGGTTACTTTTCAGATTTTACCAACTTAACTTACTTATTATGTCTGTTACATTTGTTATGAAACGCGTCGTTTTACACTCCCCCCCCCCCCTGCGCAAAACTCTGCTACGAATTTAGATTTTCTAAAGCTGGCAGCTCTGTTTCCCAGTGTTTATTCATCAATAGTTTAGTTTCAAAACTCGCCACAAGTCAGCGAATACGGTTTGTTTCTATTCACCCAAATTGGCCTTTTTTATATAATCGAGAGATACAGTTTTCGGAAATCATAGCCGGATTCGTTTCGTCTTGAGATTGAATGCTAAGATTATCTTAAGTAGGGGAATGTGAGGAAAAATTGAATAGCGGGGCGAAGTGAAATGGTAAAATATTTACTTTGCTTTTAGCACCTCCTATCGAGTGATATTTCAACTATGTTATCACAGGTAGGCTGTTCCAATCAAGGAAACATCGCCTCTGAAAGCTCAAAGAATATTATAAATACAAGCAATTTTGAAATACTGATATTCATATTGTATTTTTTTGATGTAAGTCAATAATTATTTTTGTATTTATTAAATAACAAAGTTCTTATTAACATTTCACATATTAATTGAGAGCTACTAATATAGAGTGTTTAATTTTAAGCTTATTTCTATTTTAAATAACTTGTACAGTTAGTCAAGGGCATGTGGGGCAAAGTGAAATATAGTTTATTTCATTTACTTATTCTATTCCTTTTCCTAATCACTTACGTATTCGTTTATGGATTATTTTATTTGCATTCCTTCATTTAGTGAATTCCTATTTATTTATTCATTCACTATTTTATTCACTCATTTATTTTTTTGTCATATATTCAACTATTTATTTATTTAATATCTCATTTCTTTTTTATTTATTCATTCATTCGTTTCTTTCCTCATTTTTTTGATTAAAAAAAATATGTTTAATGATCAAACAAAAAATATTTCATTAGAAAAATATCTTATTTTTCCCATTGCCCCATTAAAAAAAAAAGTGAAAATTTTCCATCTTTTTTTAGCTAAGCAAGTTTACTACCAAAAATAAAAAATAATTTTTCAATGCAAGTTTTATTACAAAACATATTGTTCTTTCGTTATGTACGGTAATTTTTAGAACAAATTCCCGATATGTTCATTTTGAAAAAAGTAAGCTATCTTAGCTATTTCACTTTGCTCCACATTCCCCTACAACGCTGAATGCTAGCCGCAATTACACTACTAAAAAACAATTAACGATGACACAAATGTAGTTAAGAAAATTATTAGCTTCATAGGTACGAAGAAAATTATTTTAAAAGAAATTATATATATATATATATATATATATATATATATATATATATATATATATATATATATATATATATATATATATATATATATATATATATATATATATATATATATGTAAGCTTTTGTAAAAGTTACAACATTTTTTATGCAATCGAATGCTTGACTTGTAACTTACATTATATTGGACAGACGGGAAATAAATTAAACATAAGGATAAATGGACACAGATCGGATATTAAGAGCTATAGAAGACAAAATAAAAAGGATGTTGAATTAGAACATTTCCAGGATCACAACTTTAATAATATCAAAGCAACAGTGCTTGAAGTGGAAAGTGACTTAAAAGAAAGACTAAAATTGGAAAGTTGGCACATAGGCAGATTTAATAGTTTACCCATACGGGCTTAACAGTTCTTTTTACAGTAACAACACTTCCAGTTCACAATGCGTGTACAAGAAATTCATTTTGAACAGAACAAAAAGAAGGGGCTGTAGGGGGAGAGGTAAAAATAAGCAGAATATGCAAATACTTGATACCATTAATGCTGTTAACTACGAAGAATTTAATCTAACAAATCTAAAACTAATTAAAACTGCGATACTGTCCTCAAAAAACAGAGCACTGAAATACTTCATTAAACATCATTTGGATGAGTTTAAATTTAATAACAAGACTGTAAATGATACCATAATAGACCTTATAAAGTATAAATTAAATGCAGATGAACTTTGTCAATTTAAAAAACCGACTAATTTGCGGGTGGAAAATTTTGTAATATCTTTTAAAAACAGAAGATTTGACTATATTAATTTCTCTAAGATGTTTGAAAAATCCAAAGGAAGTTTCCCACTTAAGTATAAATGTAATATACGTAAGGTCTTCAGATATGAAAAGAATTTAAAAAAGCTTATTTGCAATTATAGTTTTTAATAAAGGAAACGGACTGTATCTGCAATGAAAACATCTTTGAAAACTATATTGATAAGGATCATGGACATATTATTACAGGAGATTTGGAAATAATTCAAGATGAATCATTAAAAAACTTGATGGAAAAGGGTTCGAAATATCGACCGCAGAGTCACATAAGTAAAAGAACGATCAAAAAAGTATTTTGCAAAGAATTGGATATTTTCATATTGAAACTTGCTTATAAATGCAATTGGCCAACTGAAGGCTTTTTAGAATGGAAGAAAAATATTTTGGATGAATTCAGTTATTGCTATAATCTTCAGGAGATTCAGAACAACAACATAATTGACAAAAAACTTAAAAAAAGTATAGAGGACCTAAAAAATAGTTTTATTATAACCACAGTTGATAAGGCGGCAAATAATTTTGCCATCATGTGCAAATTTTTTTTATAAACTTATGCTTCAGAAGGAATATACGAATATCAATACATACAAAAAAGTCACAGAAGCTGAGTCCAGTTTAAAAAAAGAATCCTAGCCTTCGACAAAATTCTAAACACACGGCATCTCAATTTCAATTTTCCTTTCCTTTTTATAACGGTTAAGTTTCATAAAAATCCAATAAAATTCAGATTCGTTACTAGTGGAACATACTCCTACAATAATCAAGCAGGTTACATTTTTTTCGAAAAATTAAAAAATATCTTGGCCAAAATTGCAAAAGAAGAAAACAGTTTTATAATTCTGAATAACCAGAAAGTTCTGGATTTCATAAACAGTGGTAAATACCATATTCATAGTATTAATACTTTTGACTTTGAAAATCTTTTCACTAACATTCCCCACAAACTCATAATCGATGTTTCAAATAGACTTTTCGACAGATATGAAAAACACATCAATTTAGAAAAACACTCTTGGATTAACCTTGTTAAATTTTGTATTTTTGAGAATTACTTATACAATGGTTCCAATTTCTACAGACAGATCAATGGAATACCGATGGGCACATCTTTTTCTAGTGCATTTGCAAACCTATTTTTGCATTTTTATGAATCTATTTTTTTAATAAACAACAATATAGAAGCATTTAGATATATTGATGACATTATTATTTTTAATAACAATGATTTTCACAATTTACACAAAGAAATTTACCCAAATGAACTACTGCTGAAACAAACAAATAAGGATGAGTCAGTTAATTTCCTTGATCTCAATATTCAACTGAATAATAAAGTTCCCAGTATAGCTTTGTATGATAAACGTCAGGATTTTGATTTTAAAGTGTATTCTTTAATTCATTTTCACAGTTGTATCAGTAGAAAAGTGTTCAAAAATATAATCATTTCACAAATTATTAGATATAAAAAAATATGCAATAATAAAACAAATCTGAAAACAGCGATTCGAATTTTAACTGCTACCCTAACTGAAAACCAATATCCGGAGCATCTTACGAAGCATTTCATTTGCAGTCTTGTGGAGGACTAGCGATAGTCAATTGTCAGTTCCTTAATTTTTCTGTTCCATGAATTTGATGGTTGTACGTTCTTTCTTTTGATTTTGAGTTCAGGTATGAATTTTGTTTCTCTTGTGGTTTAAATATTGTTCTATTTTCTTTATATAAATCTTGTAGCTTAAATATTGTTCTATTTTCTTTAGATAAAACTTGTATTTTTCGTTTTTAAAAGGTTCAATGTTTGTATTTCATGTCATGCTGATATTCTGGACTTTCAGTAACCCAATTGCTTGTTTTGTGAGATGTCGGGGACTAGTGCTGCTTTTTTAGGCAAATTTCGCCAGCAGCACTCACGAAACATCTCATGGTTTTTCCCTACCCTTGGGGAGTACCCCCTGATGAGGCCCCAGGGTATTTTGGGATTTTTTCATTTTTTCCTTCTTTTAAAAGAATTTTTCTTTCTTGTTCAATCCTTATATTGCTATCAAATATATATATATATATATATATATATATATATATATATATATATATATATATATATATATATATATATATATATATAATAGGGTGGTCCTTATTTTTGAAGTTGCAGATATTTTACGCGACGCCCCCTCAATTTGTTCCATTGTACAAATAAATGATCCTTGCAAAATTTTAAGTCAATCCATGAATATTAACACGTGCCCCTAGGGCCCCCTTTTTTGAGTTTCGAAGAAAAAATTGCGGATTTTCTCATTTTTATGTAAAAATATTCTAACGTTTTATATTTAAAGTAATTTTGAACCTCAATAGGTGCTGCTACTTCCAGACCGACCATTCTCTCACTTTCATTCTGTAAAATTTAACATGTTACAGAGGGTACATGTACACCAATGGCCTTGGGTCAAGCGTACCGCTCTTCTGCGCTTGTTCCAACCAAGCGGCAGGGGAACGTTTCTTCCCACCAAGATGGACACAAGGGATTCTATAGGCCATTAATGAATGGCCTAGGCCATTAATGAATGATCTTTGACAACAACAAATTGCCTCCTCCAGGCTTTGGGGGTGTTGATTTACAAAATTCCCTGTGTATGTAATAGGTGTGGCAAATAGAGTCGCAAGGTTTCAATGCTATAAATATAAGTAATTGCAATTATATTTTAATTCGCTGTTCTTTAGTTATAAACATACCTAAATGCTTATGCAATTTTTAATTTTTAAAATATAAATTTCGAAAAATCCTCGATTACTCCTAACATAAAAATATACTGTATTTTCCATAGCTAAAATATAAATTTAAAAAAAATATCCAGATCGGAACAATGTAGAAATCTATACTTTAAATTAATTTTCTTCTATTTCAGTACATAGTCCTTTATTATCATCAAATTCTTGCGATTCACAAGATTTAGAAACCGAAATGGGTATCTATCCTAACCTGTTGAACTTTTGTTTTCTACAGCTGGTCTACCACAATGCAAAAAAGCTTGACAACTATTGATATCTGCTCGCCTTTCATCACTGTTAGACAAATGCCATATTAGGGATAAAGATGCTGTTCATTTATTTACAGCCTATGTAGATGCAGTAAATTTAAATCCAAATGACCTAGTGATCAATCGTACATTCCTTAAGAGAGCAAGAGAAAATCTTTGAGAGGTAAAATTAAATTTCATGAATTTAAATTTAGATTTTGTAGTTATTCACTGGGATACAAAGCTACATCCAGATGTAACTGGAAAAAGAACGCCGACAGGATTACCGTGATAGCTTCAGGTCCTAATATTGAACAGCTACTCGGAATTCCTTAGATATTTCTTCAGTTGTATATGATGTCTTAGATGATAGCTCTTTATTGCTAACTGTTCTAGCTGTAGTGTTTGATACAACGACTTGCAATACCAACCGTATAAATTGTGCATGCAATTTTTTAGAGCAAAAACTGAACGGTGATATATTACATTTGGATTGCCATCATCATGCACTTGAAATCGTACTGCAGAGTGTGTCCTTAAAGAAGTTCTTGCCTTTCTTAGTTCTAGATCAGATATTCAATTATTTAAGCGCTTCAAAATTTTGTGGAAAGATCTCCATCATTCAGAACTTATAACATTTCAATCAAGTACACATACCACTTAAATTCTAAAAGACGAAGTTGATGACATATTATTGTTCGTAAAAAGCGGAATTGAGAAAGATTACAGAGAATTCTCATAACTTGTAATAATATTTCCTGGTGAATTTCCTCCTACAGGGATATGTTTTCGGCAACCTGGAGCTTATCCCTGAGCCACATGGGTGGCAAAAGGAATTTTTGTTTGAAAATTTTTATATTTAGGAAACAATTTAAATTGACCTTACATGAAAAGAAAGCCCTTCAATGCTGTTTTACAAAGCTGTTTTACAATTAAATGCTGTATGAAGATATGGTTTTTCGCAGCAACCCAATCGAGGCTCCTTTGAATAATATAATATGTCTGAAAAACTAGCAGCGTACAAAATGACGACAAACATGCAGCAGAAGCAGTGATTGGAAAATTCATAAATCACTTATGGTATTTAGGGGATAAACTAGTAGCTTTGTCCGTATTGGATGAAGGAATTAACTTTGAAGATAGGAAAAGACTAGTCCAAAAAATGCTTGTGATAAGAAAGACGTGTCTGATGACTGTTTAACAAATTTCAGATAACAGTAGATGATTTGGAATACTTTCTTAGTAAAGATCTTCCTCTTTATAGAATCAATTACGAGTCAATAAAATTGTTTGATAAGTTACAAATACTAAAAGATTTTTTCCTATTTGATCCTGATTCACGGCAAAATGAAGCTATTTAAAGGGAAGAGAGATTGTTAAAATACTGAAAATTGTGAATGATACAACTGAAAGAGGAGCACAATATTAATCGAAGAATTTCACAACTAATTTACCAAATATGAGTCACAAAGCAATTTATTTTACAGACCGTCCAAGACTATCGGAAAAAAATACACACTATCGAGATACATTGAGAAAAGCGTACGATTAAGGAAAGTTTCTAAAGCATTATTTCATTCTTATTCAACGTAAAATCTTTAGATGATATAAAGTAATTAAAAAGATTAATTTTAGTGCTACCTCACTGTAAAAATATTTTGCAAACCTAGGAGAAACGATGTACTGGGTCTGAAGTAAAAACTCGAAGATTTGTGAGAAAATTATCAAAAGTGTTAAAGTTCAACGGCCTAGGGGCACGTGTTATTATTGACCGATCGAGTTCAAATTTTGCACACGTTACTTTTTATTATAGTGTCACAAAACTAGGGGGCGTCACTTGTTGAATTCCGAAAAATTTTTTCCCCATATAAATAAGGACCACCCTAATATATATATATATATATATATATATATATATATATATATATATATATATATTTTTGCTAATTAATTAATTAATTTAAGCATTTGCTAATTAATTAATTAATTTAAGCATTGGATGGTTATATCTCCCAAATGATTAAAATTTATTTAACCTATTGTTGAGAGAGAATTGAAATAAATATTTAACCCGTTGCCAAAGGACAATAAGAAAGCCAACTCTGCTTTTCGTAATGAAATTTCCCACTGTGACATGTCAATTGCGAATAGTTAATACGTAGAGAGAGAGAGAGAGAGAGAGAGAGAGAGAGAAAGAGAGAGAGAGAGAGAGAGAGAGAGAGAGAGAGAGAGAGAGAGAGAGAGAGAGAGAGAGAGAGAGAGAGAGAGAGAGGCCTTCATTTCTTAAAAGCGACGATTTTAGTTCCCGTTATATAATATTTTAAAGTTAAGTACTGGAAGAAATCGGGTTTCTTTCACTAACCAAATGATCAGTATCGTACCTCATTTGTTTCTCAGCTCAAATCCATCTGAGTTTTGACACCAATGTCAAGAATACTTTAAAGATTATCAAACTAATCAGTATATTATTAAAGGAAAAGACGGCGGAATTTAAAGACGAAGCAAACTTTATTTTCCTTCAGATAAATTACAACAGGGGGGGATATTTCGATAATTGGAATCTGGCAATCTTTCTTCAATTTTTGGCTCCAGAGCCTGCGCGAGAGGTATTTTTCTTTGCAAATCAAAGCAAAGAGATCATGAACATATATTCACATAAGGTTACTATAAATCAGCAGGGTTACCAAAATAAAATTATTTTCGCCAAAAATGAGACGTCCGCGCCGGATTCCCAACAATCGAAATATCCCCCAACAGGGTAGTTCTGTACCCAAAAGATCAGTGCAGTGGAAGATTTCTATCTTTTGGCTAAGAACAAATTAGGCAATATATGGAGATATTTCGATAATTGGGAATCTGGCGATCTTTCTTCATTGGCGTCAATTTTCGGCTCCAGCGCCTGCGCGGGAGGTATTTTTCTTTGCAAATCAAATCAAAGAGATCGGAAACATCTACTCACATAGAGTTTCTATAAATCAGCAGGGTTACCAAAATTAAATTATTTATGCCAAAAATGAGACGACCGCGCCAGTTTCCCAATATATGAAGTTTATTTAAGTACGCAAGGAAATATAGTGAGACAAATGCTCAGCGAGAGAGCAAGATTTAAAAGTTTTCGTTCAAAAGATCGGACCGCTCATCGGTCGGAGTTTGTTTCGCTCACCGATCGGCTGGATTACAGTAACGTGGTAGCTTGGCGAATTTGGCCATAAACAATAGAGTTACGGGACCATTTATTTGCATTTTAAAGCTACTGTTAATGTAATTTATTGTATTTTTTCTTTATTTGGCGAAATATTTTAAATTGCGAAGAATTGTTGATGGTTTTTTAAAGAGAGTTTAGTTATTTCACTTGAAGAATGTGTTTATTTTACATCGGGAGGGGGGGAGGGAGATAAGTGATTTTCGCTTTTTGAGAGAACTGTTTTTACCTTTATCATTTTTTTAAAGGATGTCCTGTCGATTGTTTTATTCTTTTTCACATGGGGGATGTTGCAGCGGGATTTCCCGTTTGTTCTAGATCGGTAGTTAGATTTTTACACTTAATATCTGAGGATGCTTTTTATCCTTTGAGTATGGGTGAAGAAACAAAGCATCAAGTACGGGAGAAAACATAGTTAACAAAACAACTGCTCAGTGGGCATTAGATAAATCAAGTTGTAACAAATATGCGCATTCTGGCACCATAGCAGCTTAAATCATTTTTTTTACTTATTTTTTTTCAACAGAACGGTTCAAACACTTGATAGTTTATTGAATTTTTTTAACTTTTCAATTTACAAAGTTTGAACAGAACGACGTCTGTCGGGTCCTCTAGTATATATATATATATATATATATATATACTACATTCATTACTACAGGTTATACAGGTTAAATAAGCTAGGATAAAAGAAATTTAGTATTTTCAAAAATAATTTGTCCTAAATCAGAGAGATTCTCATTTATTAAAATCTGATAAAATACTCAGAAAAAATTTAAACGTTCGTTTTCTGATATTAAATTTCTCACCTACAATTAGACATGGTAAACGAAAAGGTTTTGAAATTTCATCGAGCAACATGTTTATCATTAATTTATAAGCTAAATTCTAAGCTACAAATTAGTGAGGATAGAAGAAATGTAGTTGAGCAAGCTAATTTCTTAAATACGCCCTCCCCCTAAAAAAAACCATAAGTCAAAAATTGAATAATACTGGCAAAAAACTTAAATGTATCGCATATAATATTATAGTAAAAAAATGTAGTTAAGCAAAATAATTATTTCTTAAATCGGCGATAATCTCATTTCTGAAAACAGAGTCATATTCATTATTAAGTAAAATATTAAAAACTAGTTTTTGTCAATTAAATTTATCGCTAAAAGTTAGGCATTTTAACATAAATGCTAGTAATGAAAACAATAATTACTTAAACTACAGCTGAAAATATTTCTTAAATTTGAAAGAGTTTTTGAAATTTGATTCAGTCGTATGTTTATCAAACTGTTTCATTATTAAATTATGTTATGAAAATTGGGCCAAAATTAATTTTGAAGTGTGCTTTTCTAAGTCCCTCTTTTAATTGTATACAAAATATAACGGGGTAAGGTATTTCAGGGATCTATAAGGTGCTGAAATAAAGAGTAATAGAGTAAAACTAAAAATTGTTCCGTTTGGATTTCCTAATAGAAGAATGATCCCAAAAAGACAGTCTCTTTCTCGAAGTTAATCCAGTCGTACCCATTTCAAAAATATGAAATAGTTTTATGATAAAACGAATGACTTTGCAGAATTTCAGAATGATTTTTTTTTCGAAAAAATGCTCGCGTCTTCCTAAAAATCTAAAGTAAGAAAGAAGAAAAGAACTTTCATTTCTTCAGCATTTCATCATTTCCAATTTCTGTTGAAATTTCCCAACTGAAGCTTTACAGAATGCTTGCGTAAGCACATAAAGTTAAAGGACGGATTTGAAGTCATTCTTCAAAAAAATATGATCTGGGAAAATTTGAAGATCCTTTGGAGATACTTTTATCCGACAATAACGAAATGTGTTTGCCCTTATGAAAGAAATATTTTATTTCTAAAAGAAAACAAAGCTCTGCCAGACAGAGGATCGTGAACTGCTTCGTGTTGGGCATAAACAAATGTAATATTCTTAAGATGAAAGTTTTAGAAGCATGTTTTTTCTGCTTTGTTTCTGAAAGTTATTTTTAGTTACCCTTTCTACATGTACAATATTATTGAACGAGTACCTACTGATGTCATATTTTTATTGAAAATAAACACAACCGGGTATGCAAATGAGGTATGATTTACGTATTTAAATTAGGTTTATAAGGAATTTGATAAATTATGGTCATCATGACATCAGTACAGTCGACTCCCGCTACAACGCGATTCGACTTACGCGAAATGGCTATAACGCGATTTTTTCACCCGTAAATAATTTTAGACCGAATGCAAATTCCTCCCCTGAAACACGAAAAATTTTAGAAGAGAATCGCGGTGTGAAAGTATCTGCTTTGTTATCGGTTACTAAAAATATTTTTTTCGTGAATGGACCTTCATCCCTTTTGCATCGCTTGCAGCTAAAGTTCCCAAACATTACTAGTCTGAACATAGCTTTGTTTGTGTATACAAATAACGTCTCCGCATTTCCCGCATTTTTTCCATTCTAAATGCGAAAATTGATGAAATATAATGACACCTAAGAGCACTATTCCATCAAAAGTTTGTCAAGACAGAAAGAAAAAGAGAAAGTTTCTGACAGTTCAAGAAAAACTAAAGATTCTCGATATGCTTGAACAACTAAAAAATGCGTCTAAGGTAGCACGACAATATTATAGGTGTGAGTGGATCTTCCATGTGTACGATTAAAAGTCAAGATAAGGAAATCCGTAAAAGTGCGCCGAGTAGTGTCTATGCAAAATGCAGAAATTATGAAAATGGAAGATGTTCTTGTATTGAGAATTAAAGAAACCATGGTTTGGTGTGTTGCCATACATAAAAACGTTATAAAAGAACTAACGAATAAACTGTATTAAAAAATATATTAGAAATACGATTTGATCACGTAGCTTAAATCATCAACATCTTCATTTATTAAAGTTACAAATATCATTACTGGATCTACTGCACAGTATTATTACAGAACATCATTTCATTATTGCTACATACTGTACGTACAGTATTGGTTCATTTTATGTCTCTCTTTTCCGTTGACCACTGATTTTGTGCATCGTAACGTCATTTTATGTTGATTAAGACAGCTTTTTTAAAAATAGAAATAAAAATTCAGTTCTTTATGTAAGAAATGATGATGTATAAATAAGGAATGGTTTAAAACAGTTTGAGGTGGTGTTAAAAAGTGTCTAAAATAATTAGGTATGTTTATAAAAAAAATTGCACAATCCCTTTTCCACAATGTGAAATTTCGACTTACGCGAGGGGTCTTGGAACGCATCCCTCGCGTAAGTCGGGATTCGACTGTACATTTAAAAAGTTTAATGACATATATTTCAATTTTTAATGACAACAACAACAATAATAATAATAGCAATAAAAATAATATTAAGAAAAATAATAATGTAGTAACGTATTTTTAACATCAGTGCTATCGAACCGTAGTTTATAATCGACGAATGTAAAGATACATTTTTCTATCACTTGAGGGAGAATAATATAAATATAATTTGAAGTTTATTCCATTCTTCAATGGATATATTTTTTAAGCCATTAGTGCTTACAGTACTATAAGTATAAGGATACGATTCATTCAAAATGACTTACATAATTATTTTCATAGATATTTAGAGCTATTTGTTTTTTGACTGGAATCAACTCTATGTTTAAGAAATTAGGTAATACATCGTTATGTTGGCAAAATTTCTAACGAGGAATGGATCTACCTTCTGCATTAAATGCATGGTAACTTAATTTGATTTTTGGGAAGTCGAGAAAAATACGGACATTTAACAAAATTAGAGTTTATTGTTACAGACAGAAAACTCGTCAGCATTTGTGAATTAGAAACTGCATCCATGAATAGAAAATAGAAACAAAAGAAATACTTATAAACATTTGTTGACGACATCCACGTCACCACTAATAGACTCTAGTTGCACAAATTCCAATTCCTTTGATTTGTAATACTTTCTTTTTGGTCCTGTGGCCCAGGAAATCATCTTCAAATATACTTCTATACAGTAAGTTTCCTCCAATATTGCAACATGGTTGACTAGAGACGCGGAACACAAACGCGAACAGCCATCTCGCACAAGCAAGCAAGTCAAAAACCGGGAGCCCCTTTTGGCAGTTAATTCAGTTTGTCAGGTCCCGAGTTACGTCACACTAAACATTTTCAAACACTAAATGTGAAGAAGTATTGCTTAATGAATGAAATAAAGGCATGCGGTTAGAAAAAATGTATAGTTGAATTATGTTTTTCGAATTGCCCAGCCGCAACCAGACCACCCGGGGATAAATTCAGAATTGAAACAAACTGGATTGTTTTTTTCCCCGTGCGTTGGAGAACAAAATATTGGCTAACACGTTGGATAGCTGATTCTGAAATGTGATAAAATATTTTCCTATTTCACTTTTCCACACATTCCCTTTTACAGTTAAAAAAAGATATCATTCGAAAAAAATGTGCTGTCAATACTGAGATATTACCAGTTTTACTACAAAAAAACCTTCATCCAAACCCTTTGATCTGTATTAAAAAAACTGCTCTACTAATGTTTTGCATAACACTTTATTTCATTAATTTTAGCGTATGCCTTAAGATAAAATAAACGAATTATCAGAGAGATTAATTGCATAATGTTTGTTTCGAAATTAAATTAGTGACCCCATTTAAGCTATAAAGGCGGTTTTATTGAGACATAAAAATGAAAATAAGGATTCATTAGTCTGATCATTATTTAATGACATTATCTTTACGATCACGCTTTCCATTCAAATTACTGTCAGATTACAATAGAAAGGAGTCGAGGTTTAAAAGCTAACGACATCAAACGTTTTGCCTGAGTTAAGCGACAAAATCAATTAGATGATGCATGCATTGGGTATACAGAAATAGTTTCAATACGTTTTATTAATCCGAAAAATACGTCTTTTGCGCGAATTTTCAATTTCAAGTGAATAAAAAGCTTTGTTGTATGTTAAATTTAAAAAGCAATAAATGTCATTATTAATATTAGAAATCCATTTTTAAAAATGAAACATATTTTTGAATGAAATTACATTCCTTTTCGCAGCGAGAGTAAGTTTGGATGGATGTGCAAATTCAAGTAGCAACTAATATTTTTAAATAGCAATTGCATCAACTACCTTCTTTTAAACTTGACAACATGGACTCTTAAAACTATAGTGAAAAATTCTTTGAAAAAATCGTTCTGCTGACACTCTGTAACGAAATACTACTTTATAATCTTTATAAAAGCCTACGCCAATATGATTGTCTAATTCAATTCAAAATCATTGACAGCTGCCTTCCTTAATAACTAATACATAGCTCACTTTTTTGACCATCGAAACAGGTATCGATGGATTCGTAATCTTCCCGTCTTTATGTTTGGCTAAAAACTATATTAGTTACTAGCTGTACCCGACGCGCGTTGCTACGCCAATACGCCAACAAAAAAATACATCATTATACTGATTTTCATGACAATCGGTTGAACGGAGCAGAAGTTGCTACTCAGCAGTGCCACCTGGTGGCGAGTGGCTTCAATGAGCATATTATGCACCTTCTCCGTGGAAAAATATATATATATATATATATATATATAGCAATTTTCATAATAATCGGTCCAGGTATCAAGTGAAGCCGTGACTATACTCAAATTTTGTACTCACGCAGTTTGCAAGCTCAATCAATCGCTAAAAATATCAAATAGAAAAAATTTTAAATCCCCCCATTGCATGAAAAGCCATAAAACAACAAAGAAAGAATTTATTTGTTCAAACTCAAGAAAAATGGCAACAACTAACTTCTTATCAATGAGATCTTTCACGCGAATTAATTTCTGCAGCCGATAATTTTATTCGTATTTATCCAATGGATTGTGACTTAAATTGGAATAAAAAAGGAACTATCGATCGGATTTTTTTCGAACTGGTCTATAAACATTCCCAGTACCAAAAATAACAAACTGTGAAAGTTTCAGCCAAATCTGCCGGGTAGTTTTTGAGTTCATGGATGACATACAGACAAACATTCATTTATATATATATAGATATATATATAGATGACACTCAGATTTCGGCATAAAATCCACTTTTCGACAGCTTTCCTCCATTCAAATTGTTATTCAGTGCTACATCTCAACTTTCCGTAGCAATGCTTTTATCAAAATTTATAGCGTGAAGAAAATCATTTAGACGAAAGATGTGTTGCAATTTTCTTTCTTGAATATGAACAAATAAAAGTCTGGGTTTTGTTTTGAGGCTTTTCCTGTAATCGGAAGATTTAAAATGTTTCCTTTTGGTTATTTTTCCGGACTCTGTCGCAAAATTTTACTTTTTTATGCACTTTTATTATACTTGGCCTGATTGTCACGGAGTAATTTTTTTTTTGTTCTCGAATATGAACAAGTAAAATTCTTGCTTTTGTTTTAAAGACTTTTCCTGTAATCGGGGGGTACGTTTTGGTTATTTTTTCGTAACATGCAGCAAAATTTTACTGATTTTTTTGTGTGTGTGTTTAAGCCTGAGTGAACACGCGTCACTTGACATAACTTTTATTTCTGAGGTGGACCGTGCAAAGTCGGGCGACGGAGCTAGTAACTAAATAAATATCGAAAAGTTGAAAATTGGTGTATTAAGATGGGGAAAAACACGTTTGTCGGTCCGTCGGTCTGTCTGTCTGTCCGCTCACTGCACGTGCAAAATTTGCTTTTAAAGCTTGAAGTGCCTATTTAACAATCTGACCTGTAAGAAATTGTAAAAATTTTCTGTATGTTAAAAATTATCCAAACGCTGAATTCGTATCAAGCGTATAATTTGTTAAGAAGAGAAAGAGGCAATTAACAGATGAAATCATTTTGCCATAAAAAATTTGTGAAAGAGTTTTGTTCTCTTTCTGCGCCTTTTCTTTTTCTTCTCAGTTTCGATAGTTTATTTAACGTTTTGATGATGTCTTGTGGAAATGTACTTCAATAAATAATTTTCTTTCTTTTCAATTTGCTTGGAGCACTTTTGATGCTCATTTTGCATCTGAAAACCTGATCATTCGGAAAACTGCTTCAACTGGTTACCTTTGTCTACTTGTATGCATTTTTATTCTAGAGACCTGTTTAGAATCGTATTTCTTTAAGTGTATATAGCTGGTTTTGAAATAAATAATGCTTTACTGTGCCTTTTAATTGTCTATTGCTCATAAAGAACTTATCTCTCGCACAGGGGAATTTCGAAGAAAAAATATTTTAACGAATTCTCTTTTTTCTATGCATCTGAGTTTGTTAAAAGTACTTCATCTGCTCATTTTGTAACTTGAAAACGAACTCATACGAAATAATGTTTTGATAGATTACTTTTTATTAGGTATTCAAAATGTTTACGTCTTTCGTTACTTATTTTCCGAAATGCGAAAGTAAACTGTTTCATGTTTATCCACCTACTGTTTTCATTTTTTACCGAACTCTTTTAACGTCCATGGAGATTTAAAAAAAAGGGGGGGGGGGATTTTATAAGGCTACCGGTTTGGCAGTATAAGAGCAACAACTTTTTGGTGTAGCTGGAATAAAAACCGATTTGTAAAGTTTCAATTGGCAACCGCTAGATACCTATGCATGTTATAGTATGTGCCCCATTTATTATTCAGTTAGTCAAAGTAGTAGCAAAGGTAGAGAGGATTTAGAACTTTATGATTGGAGATCTCTGTCACCAGACCTAACACCCTGGGATTTTTTTCCTGACTGATGAACATACGACTATATGAAAAGGATACTGCGCTCATACCTTAACCTCACCTGCTTTTCATGACGAGAAGAAAAATCGGATCAATTCAGCGATTGCTTCGGTAACTACGGGCATTCGTGCGAACGATGTCGTCCGTAACTCACGGAAACTCGCTAAATTGTGTGACTTCTCTGAAAATTCGATAGACTGAGAGCAAATAATTTATGCGTACAGAAACATGTTTTACAGTGCTCTTTTGATTGCTGTTTATTCAAGGTTTTTTTTTTTCATTATTACACTATCGTATGGGTTCCTAATTGGAAATATACACTTTTACAACCCCTCCACTCTTTTTGAATCACCCTGTAGATATAGATTTGACAGTGCGCTACAGTATAATGAACTACTTTTTTTACAGCTTAATTATGTTAAACAAATATTTTATAGCTTACTAGTGTTCGTCCAGTGGTCGAAATTCGACCATATTCATAAATGAATAATTGAGAAAACTTGTATGAATTTAACTATTTGCAACACTTTTTTTTTTGAGCAATCACGATTGCTTATTGTTCTCACTTGACTGTTTTGATGTGCTATATTTTAATTTTCCCGCCAGCACTCTCTGCAGCATCACCGTCGACCGGCTCCTCATGATGCTGCTCCTATAGCGAAAATCGTCTCCAGGTTGCATCCATATGCTACACACACGCGCATACATACACAACTACACACACGCGCACACACAAATACCTACACAAACACATACACACACAAACACATACACACACGCGTACATACAGACACATACACACACAAACACATACACACACTCAAACACATACACACACCCGCGTACATACAGACACCTACACATACACACATGCCTACACACATACACATACCTCCCTACACACAAACACACATACCCCCCCACGCACACATAAGCACACATGCCTACATACACACGCACACACTCGTGATTGCGAAAAACATAATTTGAATTCAAGAGGTCAAAATTCAATGTTTTTTTTTTACTCTTATTCATGTTTACTACACACCTGGAAACATAGTTTTTATATGTACACACAATACCAAGCAGCAATAATTTATTCCAGTTTTGCTTTTTGTCTGTTAATCTCAGAATAAATGGATGAAAGGGGATATTTCGGTAATGGGGTTTTTCCAAAATTTTAAAAGTATTTTTTTCTGAAAGAGCTTGGTTAAAACTTTTAAACTCACTTTTTAAATGATTTGATAAATATTAATATTTTTTAACACTTATTTTAATCGGTGCAAAATCTTGAAATTCATTTTTTACGCTTCTGCGCCTGGCATCAAAAGCGATGAAATGCCATTCACTTATGCCATTAGCGCACATCGCAAATTATCGTAATTTGGAAACGCGGTTGACAGCAAAGTGTAAACATTGAGCGCGGCAATGGAGTAGCGCGCCAAAGTACATCACTTGTAACATCATGAAGACCACGCCTTATTTCTAAAATCGGGCATTCAAAAAAGTTTTAAAAACACAACTGTTGAGAAAATAAAAGTTTTTTCTGGCTCAACATTTTTTTTTTCTTATTCTATCTATTTCAGTGACTAAAAGTAGTACTTTTGATTGAAGAAAACAACCCCATTGAGAAATTGGTGTGGTCGACAAACTTTTGGCTTGAATAATTTTAGTTTGGATATCATGTTGCTTTGTGCTAACCCTATGCAAATAAATATTTTCCTTACTTTTTGTTTACGTATGCAAAGGAAAAACATTTTTTGCGCTGGCATTGAAAACAAAACAATTGACGCCAATGGATAAAAATCACCAATTGTCCAATTTTCGAAATCTTCCCGTATGAAATAAAGCATCAAAACGCAATTTATACGTAAATCTTCTATATGAACAATGTTACTTATAAAACGTCTACTATTACTGAGTAAGTTGCTTCTTCATCATTAGAAATAGAAATTTCCAAGTATCAAATGAACGAACTCTACTCGTGTCAATATATAACTGTCCATTCAAAAACACTGAGCGTCGTAGTAATAATAATACAATTTTAAAAATGGTTAAAGGCGGTTCATAACTGATGTCATATTTTTCAACATTTTCGACCCTCTCCCCCCCCCCTTTGTCACAAAGTTCCGCACTTCACCATATCCCCTCTTCCCTTTGTCACATGTCAAGCTGTTTTTCATAAACGCTCCTATTGAAAAAAGGTTTATTGTCACATTCTCCAAATTGGATGTCCCTCTTGTCATTTCTTTGCTGTCCCTTGTCATAAACTGTTTCTATTTCGTGAACCCCATCTTTAAGAGGGGCTTCATTCGTGGAGATCCCCTTTTTATGTTAACCGTATGCAATATATATTTTCCTACTCTTTGTTCATGTATGCAAAGAACAAATATTTCTCTCGCTGCAATTGGTGACAAACATTTGCCGCCAATAGATGAAGAGCACCAATTTCCCAATTGTCGAAATCTTCCCGAATGAAAAGATGCTGCAAAACTCAGATTATACGTAAAACTTCTGCATAAACACATTACTTTAAGTTTAATATTATTGACTAACTCACATTTGACCTCTGCCATTAGAAATATAAAATTTCAAACAGTCAAATGAACGAATCCTACTTACTACATTAAAAATTGTCCATTCAAAAACACTGGACGTCGAAATAACAGTGCAATTTTATTTAAAAAAAATCATCTTTGTGATTTGTTTACTGCTTAGGAGATAACTGGCTAATGCACGTTTCAAAATTTTTGATCTCTCTCCCCTTTGTCACAAAGTATCACACTTCACCATACCCCCTCTTCCCTTTGCCACATGTCACACTGTTTTTCATAACGATGTGAATTCCTTAGCGACAGACCACAGACCCCACAAATCTTTCGCGGTTGTTATTTTTGACTCTCATTTGTTACAGTGAAAAACATAAATATTTTGGGATTTGACGTTATATTTTACATTCAAATACTGTAAAGTAACCCATAGTAGACTTTTTACATCGCAGAAATATATTTAAAAACAATATTTTCAGTGACTCATAGCATCTAGAGAAACATTCTGCTTCACTAGTGGTACGTGTAAAATAGAACCAGAATTCTTCTAGAAAATAATTTTGCAGGATGTTTTGTGCTTTTAAGCTGAATTGAGTTTTGCAAAAAAAAAAAAGTTATGGAGACGTTTTTTCGCCTTTAGTTGTTAATTGAAAAAATAAATACAGCTTAAACGTTTGACCCAAACTCAGACTTTTCATCCAATGTTTGATTGAATAAAAGCATGAAAGCTCCAGTGAGCTTTCATTTATTTTGCAGCTTAAAACATTTAACATATTTTTTCATCTGTTTTGTCTCTATGATAAACGATACACTAGTTGCTCGTTTCAAATATTTTTGGTGAATGTCCAACAGATTGAGACAGATTGATGCTCTTTCTGTCAGTTGACTCATCCATTTTTTAAATATTTTTTTCTTGGAATCCTTTTTAGATTATTATATTATTGATACATCCTTCTCAAATTTTGAGGAATGGGAAATTTATTTAACCTCGAAAAAAATTCTTTATCATCTATTCTTCGAATAATTTCGATAGGAGTTTGTAATTTTAGTTGTAAAAAATTACAACCTCCTGTAGATAGCTTAGATTCAGAAGATTGATAGTTTTTTTTCTCTTTGGTTAATCCATTTGAAAAAATATTTTTCTTAGAGATCTTTTTAGCTTATTCTAATGTTTTTACATTCTTCTCAAACTCAAATGCCACTGTGTTTTACCATTACTGCTTGCTTTCGGCTTTCAATGGCTGAATTTTACTAGCAAAGAAAACCGTGCTTTATCTTAATCTCTTTGAAGAACTTGAATTGAAGTTTTCGTTGTAAAAACATTCGATGGCATAATTGGGGAAGGTGGAGAAAGATATATATATATATATATATATATATATATATATATATATATATATATATATATATATATATATATATATATATATATATATATATATATATATATATATATATATAGCAAGGGACGAACGCTAATAGCAATTCGCAGGGAAGTGCTCCCCACGCACGGGGAAAACTCTCTCTTGGAGACTAACTTGAAGAGACACAAGGGGCGTTTGTCCCTTTTGCTCCGTAGAAAACGAATAACACTTCGCTGCTCATAAACTGTGGACGTCTGAAGACAGACCGTCATCTTAAATGATTAATAGCAGCTCCGCTCTTCCGAGCAAAAAGCAGATACGGCTGGTTAACTGTTTCTGCTGGGAATGTATATGTTCGTTTTGTATTCACAGCCATATTATGGTTTAAAAAAAAGGCACAAAGACTTTTTGATATGCCCTCGTGTTTGAATGCGACAGGATTTTCCCATTGCTGCTTGCTATCGACTTCTAAATATTTAAAAATAAGAAATTTTATTACAATGAAAGAAATCTATTCCTCGAAGTTTATGAAAAGGGAACATTTACTGCCACATTTGTTTAACACATTTGTTGACATAATTACTCCACCAATTGTTTATATTTCCTGAACTTGAGCCAGCATTTTCACCCATAACTCCCTCCCTCTTAGCAAAAAGTCAAAGTGTTGTATGTCAAGAATCGATCGTCCTGTTTAAAAGAGAAGGATCCTCACTATTATTCTTAGGAGCATTCCGATGGGATGTCTTGGGTGGTCACTGTGACCACCCAAAGAATTTCATTAGTCGGCAAGTTTTGTCCGGCAATTCGGCAAATTTGGAGTAGCAGTGTAACATTGCTGTTTTTCATGCCTAATGTCTCTCCTCCTCAGATGCAAGTATCTAAGTGTGCAAATGTTTTATTATTTTTTAAAATTCGGAGTGTCATTTGGTAAGTCCCCCTCCCCAATATTTTTAGTTCCAGGTTCCCCAGACTATACCTGAATATGATATTTTTACCCAATACTTATTTGCACTATTCTGAGTCAAAGCCTCTTATACAATTGGGAGTGCCTTTTTGAAACATTTTGCTACTGTTTATTTTCATGCTATTGGAAGACACGGATTGTTTGATCAAAGGAACTGTGATTTGATTTAGCATAGTCTTAGTATACTCACATCGAAATATCAACTTTACTAACTTAAAAATATTCTCAAATATTCAAGTAGTTCATTTTTCAGTGTGCGCAAAGATCAGCGTAACTATCAATATTCAATCAAAATTAACTAAATATCTTAGATATACAAGTAAAAATTTTACGTTAGTTGACGGTGAATCAAGCATTTGCTCTAATTTATCATTATTAGTGTACATTTTTGAAATACAGCATTTGATTTCGGTATTGAAACTTTTATTAATGGTTTATCTGGCTCAAGTATAGGGTCTGGTGGGGTAAAGTGGTCATAAAATCGTAGGTTTTCAACTTAGGTGGATAATAAATACAATAAATTCTTTAAATACTTCAACTTTTTTTGTTATTATTTTACATTGCATTATTATAGAACACGTTCATTGAATTTCAGGAAAAAAAATATTGATTAAAGTAGTTTTATAACATTTTCATTTCCCTTTGTATTTATGACCACTTTACCCCATGGGGTGGGGGAAAGTGGTCATAGCATGGGGTAAAGTGGTCATAATTAAAAACAGCTGCAAAACTGTTACAAATAACCCTATTATTTGTATATTTCGGTTATTTTTATAGTTACAAGTATATGTACGAGTATATGCGGGTATGCACGAGTATATACGTGGCGTGTAAACAAGAGTAAACATGTTCATATATGAATAAATACATGTATACATCAGATACATGCATGCATGTGTCTACTTAAGTGTATTCGTGTATACACGAGCATATAAGCATGTATACGTGATTGCTTACAGGAGTGTATACGTGTCTACACGAGTATATACGAGTCACGTGTATATGCGAGTATATACGCGCAAAACGAACATCATTTACGTGTTTGCACATGTATCTCGAGTATATACCTACATACCTGAGTTTCTGAGTATATAAGTGTATAGTCGACGTATATACGCATATATAAGTGTACATAGATACACTACTGGTCATTAAAATTGCTACACCAAGAAGAAATTGCCAGAATAAAGCTAAATTTTACACACGTGATAGTAAAATTGACATTAGAAAGTGATTACAAAATTAAAGCAAATTATCATTTATGGTTGGAAAAATCTCGAATAAATGGAAGTTTAAGTACCCTGTTAAGCCACCTCTAGCGTGAATGTACGATGTACTTGAAGCGAAACAAGCGGGCATTGAGACATAAAAGTCTCCTACGATATCCTGCGTCATCTCGTACCACAATTGCTGTAAACGTGCCACTCATTCGATCAAACTCATACGTGTTAGCTCTCAAGACGGGGCTCCCAGGAACCATTTTTAACATGACAATGCTCGGTCAAACACAGCAAGGGTGTAAAGGGATTTCCTCTTCCGCATTATCACTTTCTCTGGTCTGCGTGATGCTCTGGTCTGCGATTTGTGACTTGTCACAAATTGAGCATATCTGGGATCACTTGAGACGGTAAATTGGACAGCCTGTAAGTTTGATCAAATTAGTGGCGCGTTTACAGCAACTGTGGTACGAGAAGACGTAAGACATCGTACGAAACTACTTTACCTCAATGCTCGACCGTATCGGTTCTTAAATTCCAACTAGAGGTGGCGCAACAGGGTACTTAAGCCTCCATTCATGTGAGATTTTTCCAGTAATAAATGATCATTTTGCTTTCATTTTGTAATCGTTTTCTAGTGTCAATGTTGCCATCATGTGTGCAAACTTTTGTTTTATTCAGACTATTCCTTCTTGGTTTAGCAATTTTAACGGCCAGTAGTTTACTTACATACATATACGGGTATACACGAGTTAATTTGTGGATATATCCAGTGCGTGTTTGGTACGTGTCTACTCACGTATATATATATATGTGGAAGCAAGAGTATATACGTATGCTTACGTGTAAACACGATTCTATACTTGTTAGACGTATATACGTACATTTACGTGTAAACACCAGTACATGTATCCACGTATATCTATGAGTATATCCGCTAATATAGATGTATGCGTACATAGTGAATCCAAGGTCTTGGGCAAAATCTAAGTGGTGTGAAAGGGGAGGATAAGAAGCAAAGAATCATAAGGAACTTATGGTCGTTCTCGCGCTACATGCACACCAAGCCAGAAATCGATGGAATGAAAACAGATCACAAATTTGTTACACAAAGATGATTTTACCCGACATTTTAGTTCTTAAGAAATATTTAGACATTTGTTAGAAAGTATGGCCTGTAGTAGCTCTAATACACGCATCGCAACAAAGGCGCAGCGACTGATGAAAGTTTTTCAAGAGTCTCGTAATTGCAACAG
The DNA here is from genome assembly GCF_026930045.1 of Uloborus diversus. NCBI lineage: Eukaryota > Metazoa > Arthropoda > Arachnida > Araneae > Uloboridae > Uloborus > Uloborus diversus. The sequence continues at coordinate 89,728,825 of NC_072736.1, read as the reverse complement.
AAAGATTGCGACGCATGTATTACTGATGCCGGCCGTAAGTTTCATCAATCACCTTAAAACTCTCTTAAGTCGTTGTGTAAAATTGTCTTTTTTGTAATAAATTTGTGACCTGTTTTGCATTCATTAGTTTCTGGCTTTGCGTGCATGTAGCGCGTCAGCGTTGAGTTTGTGGCCATATGTTTCTTATGATTCTTACTTCTTATCCTCCTCTCTAACACCTTTTAAAAATTTGCCCAAGAGTTTAAACTCACCCTGCATACATGTATATCATATGCTAGTATGTAAGTGTCAGCTCGAGTACGTACGTGTATATACGTCGTGTCTACCTGAGTATATAAGTGTTCGTATATGTACGAGTATAAGCGGGTACATACGTGTATAGTCGAATGTATATCTGTATAGATAAAAAATACTACGAGATACCCAAATACGTGTTTATTGGTGCATTTATGTGAATACGTATATATACGTGCCTACACGAGTATATGCGTATGCATGCGCATATACTCATATATTTAACCTTGTTTACTGTAAAAACAATACATATTAAGTGAAATTAATATTTAATTTATACCTGCCTTATACTTAAAGATTAAGTGATTTTAAAAGAACAATATTCGTTAAGCCTAATATTATGACCACTTTACCCCATCTTATTAAAATAGTTCTAAAAAATTATTCAAAATAGATTCAGCTAACTGCTAATGAGTATGAGTTCTTGAGACATGTAGGAAGCTTCCTGCGCAGTCAATCTGTTCATAATTCTAACAAACAAAATTTCCCAAGGAAGTTAAAAAAGGTGTTTACATTTTTAAAAAATCCTTAATTATTCAAAAGATTTTTTTTACCAAATAAAATTTTGCCAGTTGTAAAATTTTGTATTCAAAATGTAGTTTCTAACTGCACTACTCTAAAATAAAATTTTCACATTCATTCGAACATTTATTTCTAAGGTATGGCCATTTATTTGAATTATGACCACTTTACCCCATTGACCACTTTCCCCCACCAGACCCTACTACTTGGCAGAATCAGCGAATTAAAACGTTCCTGATTTACTAATAATGCTCAAGAAGTATTACAGCAACTATAGTCCTGGCCTCACAATGTAGTACCGTAAAAATTTTTAGGTCCAGAGAATTTCTCTTCAGAATCTTGATCTGTAGATGTTCTAATGTGAGAATATCTTGGGTAGACATGTTGAATCCTGCGCGAAATAATTTTACAGGCCATCAATGATAGCGGCCATTTTGGTTCACTTGCTCATTACGTTTTTCGCAACGGACGTATCAACAAATTTACTTTTAGTTTTGAAATGCAGTTTGTGGAGTTTAGGAAGTCAATTAATGTATTAATTATGTCATAAAAGCCGCTCTGACTGTTTCCACAATTTTACATGGAGAAATCTCTGACATTTGTTATTGAATATTCTAGTTGCTAAAAAGTGTACAAAAATTAATAAATACTCCATAATGCTCATCTTAAACTCGTGTTTATCACATACATGTTTCTTTAACAACACAATGAACGAAAAATACAAGATTAGTGACTTTTACAAAAGGTTACGATCTGTTTTTGCATTGCATATTATTGCACTACGACGTCTGTATGATTTGATGCCGCAACCACTCTATGTGTGGTACAATTCGTACATCCGCCTCTTCTATTGAGTTATTCTAATTAAGTTCTTTAATGATCTGTCTCAAATCTCCTATGAAAAGTATTGCAGATTGCTTCTTTATTAACTTTTAAACCGCTAGCAATCGCTGAAAATGTAGCATTTTTGGACATTTCTTCTATTTCTTTGCGTGCTAGTTACTATTAATTTTGCTTATTTGATACTGAAGACCAGAATTTTTCTACCTGCATAGGTTCTAGTGTTTTTCTGTCAATTACAGGAAGGTTTATTGTGCCCTTAGTTGATTATCTTCTGATCCTTTCTGGTTATTTCACAGAATACTGCAAATAACTATCGAACTCAACATGAAGTTCATGAAAAGAGCATACATAATTGGATCCGTGCAGATCATTGCTGATAAATTCTCCAAAAAATTTCTTTATTTAGCGGACTTGTGTAATAAAATAGATAACGAGGACAGTTTTCATCGGGGATATTTTGAAAAATAAAAAATGTTCTGGTAACAGATACTTCTGCAATTGTGCAACGAGATAATATCTAGCTCGGTAGGTGAGTCACCATCACATAATGTGTTCGTTGGAAACAAGTCATGAGCTAAAATATTTTTAATGCATTCTCCCCTTTCTTTCACTATTTTCATCTCTGTGGACCCTTGTTAAAGTTGATTCTTTCTCATTGGCTTGGAAGTGATTTTTGGTGAAGAACTGTATGCATCAAAGCATTGTAGGTTGACTTTCGGAAGTAAATCAGAAAATTTTTGAAACAAAAGTCTCCTGTTTAAACTGGCGGTACTGTTCTGATCAATGATTCATGATACTGAGAAGGTGAATCTTGAAACTACCATTCACAAGTTGTTTAGTGAGAAAGTTGTCAAGTTGCACTGTTTTATAAATCTCATGGGGATTTATACGTAGATACATAAAATTAACAATACTACGTTGAATCATTTGTACCAGCTTCATGTATGGCTTCACAGCATTGAATTTACCATTCTTTTTTTAACAACAAATTTACGTTGAATAAATTTTTCCTACAGGTAGGGACACTCATTTTCTAGCGCCCTTATTCTCTCTATGTACCATGTTGCATATACAATAAACTCCCAATATGGTGGCACGGTTACCGCGGATAAGTGAAAACCGCGGATAATCCTAATAACAGGTAAAAAAATATACTACTGAATACAATAGCTCAAAAATATGAATAACACTCACACATACATTTTAATTATAGCTAAAAACATAGCTACATTCCACCTACTAACATTGTATGTAAAAAATATAGATATGTAAAAGCTAAAAACGAACAATAACACAATCATAAGTTTAAAAAACATTTTATAACCGTTAAAAAAATAGTGATACAACCCGCGGATAATCCAAACCGCGGATAAACCGACCGCCGATAATCGGGAGTTTACTGTAGTAGATAATTGATGCAGTTAAATTCACGAATGACTGGAAACAGTAACTTAACAGTTAGAACGTATAATTTGTAATTTTCTTCGAGATCAGCAATAATCAGGTGTCTTAAAAGTGATACCAGTGAACGAAAAACTTCCCAATACCTGCACAATTCCGATTTGTCACTACATCCCTTAACAAAAACTTCAAACTCTGTTTTCCAGCTTTCAATATTTGTGCGTAGCGATTGAATCATTACTTGACTTTTTCCCTCATCCTTTGAGCCAAGACGATCCTAAACCATCTTTACTCACATCACAGAACTTCTCTTGTAGTCCAAAATCAACACCTTATAATGATTTTCTCAAGATGCATTTCGCAGTCTTTTAACAGCTTCTTGTGAGCGAATAGCAGCATCAAGTACATTTGTAGATAAATAACTAAAAAAACCAACAAATTTTCATTCTTTCTTTCGGAAACACGGAAAAGAATCCTTTCATTACACGTTGTTACGAGAAATAGTTTTATTTCGTTAACATAAACCAAAGGATTTACATCTACATTGAACATTGAGCATCAGTGCTCTTATTTTTGAAAGAATAAATCCATGCCCAACATTTAAAAGGACTTTAATATTTCATATGCCTTTTTAATCAGTTCAAATTTTGAGGATAGATGTTGCACAGACTGTGTATTGGTTTCTCGCCCATACTTTCGGATATAAAAACCTATACAGTTTTGATGTGCATATAAATTTGCAGAAGAAACATTCATATCGCTATTAAGATCTGCTACTCGGTCAAAAACTTCGTCTTGATTTCGATCTCCTTCAGTACTTTCTGATTTTTCTAAAACTTTGTTTTCACTTTCAAAATAATTTGTCCGTGCATTTTTTTCTACCATTTTTTAGCGTTTTTCCTCGCATGTATTTCTTGTAGCACTGGTTGCTGAAATGACGCACTATATTTTCTTACAGCGTTTTCCAATATTGCGTCTTCGCGTATTTCAGCAGCTTCACGAACTCGTTTTTCTCCACATAACATAATTTTTTCTCCTGATTCCTTTTGACATACAATACATTTTCGTTTGTCAAAATTGTCTTCCGATGTCTTAAATTGCGCATCAAAACTTCTTGAACACAGTTAAGAAATATCAGCCATTGCTAAAATAGTTAATTTTACATGAAAAACGTGCAACAAAAGGTTTTTTAAGTGTGGAATATTTTTATTCGAAAAAAAAAAATATTTTGATAGCAGACTAAAAAAAACCTTGAACAGTGGTGCAGCGAAGCGGGGGGGGGGATGAAAACACCCCCCAGAGTCATTGGTTTTAACATGAATTCAAATTCTAACACAGTAGCTTATGCATATGAAAGGGATGATTTGATCCAAAAAAAAAAACCCTTCATAAGGTTTTTTTAATTAAAAAAAACAGTTCAGAAGGTTATTTGGATTAAAAAAAAAACTCCTCCAAAAGGTATTGCTGGCTGCGCTAGTGACCATGAAAAACATTGGTTTGCACCAAAGATTTTACACTTTAAAATCGTTTGGTTCTAATAAGATTTATTGATCTTTGTACTCTTTTTAGTAACTAGAATGTTAAACAAAAAACGTCAGAGATATCTCACGTAAAAATTGTGGAAACAGCCAGAGCGATTTTTATGACGTAGCTATTACATTAATTGACATTCTAAGCCCCACAAATCTCTGTTCAAAGCTAAAATTAAATTTATAGGTCCGCACGTTGCGAAAAACGTAATGAGCAAGTGAACCAAAATGGCCGCTATCTTTAATGTCCTGTAAAATTATTTTGCGCTGGATTCAACATGTCTACCCAAGATATTCTGACATTAGAGTACCTATAGATCAAGATTCTAAAGAGAAAATCTCTGGACCTAAAAATTTTTACGGGCATACATTGTGGGGCCTGGAATACCAAGGCTATGCGAGAATTGCAAGTAAAAACCAAGTACCTTCTATGCCTTTAGTACCTGTCTTGCAAAGAGGTATCTATCCAGTGACTTATTCACTTCCATTGGGGAATTAATCAATCTGGAAAGACCGTAATCAAACTTAAGCCGCTACACCTTATAAATACGCTCATTCAATCTTTAAACTGGTAGCTAAAAATATTTTTCATAACACTGAAAAGTCTGCATTCGTGTAACTTGTAGAAATACAGGAAAGTTTTTTTGCAAAGATACTTGATTTTACGGGGAAATAGGTGAAAACCTGTGAAATCACGAAACGTTCCACTGAAATAACCAGTAACGTTTCAGAGTTTTTTTAGTACAATGCAGTACTGCTGTTCCGTGATAAAAAATAACTTTACTTTTTGAAACTGGACTGTGTGACAAATACTGGCCACCTATGGCTTACTTACCTTGTGTGTATTAAGCAGGAAATTGCACTCTACGAAGAACAAAGGGAAGTTCGTAGAAATGGGCAAACAAGTAATTCTCGAAAATATCTTTTCGGAATTTTTAAGTGCAGAATGAAATGGTTGTTTAAACTTGAAGAAAAAAACCCACTTTGAAAAAAAAAAGGTAAACAAAGTTGAATGAGGAAACATTTCTAATGTTGGCAAACATTTTACGCTTTGTCATTTTTCATGCTATGGTGATGAAAAGCAGGAAAAAGAAGCAAACATTTTCTAAGTACTGGAGTCTTGTTAGTATGAAAAGTTAGTATGGTAATTTCATTTTCAGAAAAAAATATGACGCTATAATTAAATACGGGTTTCGCAAAAGTCAAAAGTTGCGATTGAAAAAATTCCCGCAAAGAAACAACGCTTGTGAAGTCGAGATCTCTAGTTTTAAAGAAATATTTTTTTTTTTCAAATGTGCAGAGCAGTAAAGTTTTGATCCTGGAAAAATACCGAATATCATCTTTGAGAGCAAAGCAAGTAACGACAAAAAAAAAAAAAAAAAAAATTGCCTTTCTCTCTCTCTTTTCTCCTATCCTTACTTACCAGTGATTCTCTCAACCCAAATTATATAATCCCAGTAATAAAACAACTACCAACTCTTTAATTTAACATGCTCTTTTATATTCAACTGTTGAACTATCAATGAAAAGTACAGACAGGCGGACATTAAAATCACCCAATGCTCACTGCACCATGTGGAGCAGATGCTATCTTGAGTGCTAATGACACTTAGGCGCTCTTTACACAAATACGGAGAATTCTCTCGAAGAGGTTTAATCCACCAACAATATCCTTTTGAGTGCCGTCATTATTGCATCCATTAAATTGATTTCTAATAGAAACGAGCAATTCGAGGCTCAAGATAATTCGGAAAATCTTCATTAGGGTGGAAACGATCGTTGTGTAACATTACTATCGAGGCGGATAACATTCTTAATTGAATCGATTCCGTATCGTTTCTTTATTTTTATTCATTCACATTACTTAACCTGATAACAAGATAATTTTTTGCGTCAAAATTTTAGGGTAGCGGTACCAGTAAAAGACAAGGGTCCGGTAAGAGATAGTTGTAAGTTTGAATGTAAATAATAAGTATTTTAGGCACGTAAAACTGATGTTGCTGCGACTTATGAATAATTTGAAACCATCTTTTGTCATCAGAGTAATTAGTTGATATTTACAAAGCAGTGGTGGAATGTTATGAGCAGCTACCATAAGGTCTGCCGGTGGTTCATGTTCGTTTGAATTTAATAAGTATTTAGATGTACAAATAAAGAACTTTTACACATTTTGAAGAGAAAAGGAGAACACTGTTTATTACTCATCCTTTCCTCATCCTATCTGTTGCTATGTATAGTCATCATTTTAGGTGTCTGTTACTGGATGTCAGACCTTTTTTCCGAAATTGTGGAAATAAAAATAGAATTAACTAATTCAAAGGATCCAGAAGTAGTCAAATGTTAGATGAGATGTAGTTTGCATGTGAGAAAAATAGTTTAAAAAGTCAAACTCCATTAAAAGGCTCAGAAAATTGAGTTAACCTGAGAACGATGTCTGCAGCATGTCTGTGACTGGTGCCGTTACACTACATGTTTTTTTTTCTTCGATTTTTTAAGTGCTTAAGAATTTTTGTCTCTTAAAATTTTGGGTAACGGTAATGGTTTATTGCGCAGCTTTACACATCTGCGTAAGAGAGTTTAACCGCTTCGATTTTCTTCAGAGTCAGCAAGATATACTTGTTCATTGCTTTTTGTGTATGAAAAGATGCACAGGGTGTCCGAAGAGCCCCTGACAAAATTTTAAAAACTCATAGAAACGCTCCAAATGGTCGTTTCAATACGCGATGTGCGCCATAATACTTCATAGATTAAAGAATTTTTCAACACTGTAAAAAAAGTTGAAAAAAGAAAAAAAAAGAAGAAAAAAGGGTTATGGGGGAAGGAAAAAAAGAAGGGAAAAAAACGAAAAGTGTGATTATAAGTAATTTACATTGATGGCTGCATTGTCATAGTATGAAAAACGTATTCTTACTGTGACAATACAGCGATTACTTATAGCTATATTTTTCTTCTTTTTTCTTCTGATTTTTTTTTTACGATGTCGAAAGCAAAGCTTGAACCAATGAAGTATTATGGTGCAAAACGCATATTAGTAAATTTCTTGCTTTTCTTCGAGTTTTTAAAATGTGTCAACGACTTTTAAGACAACCTGTACTTCTCATCTAAAAACAATTATTGTAAATTGGCAAAAACAAGTAGTTATGTAAAAAAGCAACTCAAAAGCAAAAAAAAAAAAAAAAAAAGAAGATGAAATTGGATGGGATTGGGAATATGAAACCAAGAGAAGCCTATCCACATGAAAAAAAAAATATTTATGATCATTTCCGAAAATCGCGATACTAAAAGAATAAGTGAGTGAGGATTTTTGTGCAACAAATGCAAGTTAAGAATAAACAAATAGTTTTTACAACACAGATTTACGTTTGAAGAGAATGAATAATCTTTATTAATAATTATCTTTTTTCTCCTAGAAAAGTGATACTCAAGAGAAATTTTTGAAAGATAACTCATTTTTAAGCAGTAAGAGTATCTTCCTCTTCCTTCTAAACAGATGTTTCATGAAGTTAAGTTTGAAAAGTAATCACACGGTCCGGAATATCATCAAAGTCATGAAATGTAGTAAGTAAAAATATGTATACTTGCGTAAATTTCGTAAAGCATTGTTTTAGTAGTTATCTACGTAGAGCAAAACATAACACGATGTGTGATAATTTTATTTTTAATATGTCAATTTTTCTGTTAATATTTAATATATGGGGCATTCCAAGGTATTTTCGACATTTATGTAGAGTCCGTAACGTGACCTTTTTTCCCATAACTTTTTAATTTACCGTTTGATTTGCAAATTATTTCAATTTGAGCTGGTGTGTTGGCAGGAAAAGATCAAAATAAAATAATATGCTAATCAAACAATAAATTAAAAAGTTATGGCAAAAAAGGTCACGTTACGGACTCTACATAAATGTCAAAAATACCTTGGAATGCCCCATATACATATAAAAAGATATTAATATATAGGGTGTTCCGTTTTAACCTTCAAGACCTTTATTTTCCACACCGTTAGTCCTAGATGTACACTTCCAATTGCAAAAATGTTCAAAATCAGATGCAGAGTTAAAATATTGAAGATTTGAAGTGAAAATAAAAATGAGTAAAAAATATATAATTTAACGTTTTATACAGGCCCCAGATCCCCTAACTTATATTTAGGGAAATAATCTACATTGAAAAATAATTCCACCACAAAAAGTTTGCCATTAATGCAAACAATATTCACAGAGATTAGAAACGCAGCGTTTTGCGACTTACACCACTTTTTACTCTCCGTCAATGACATCTTTTGAGGGAAAATATAATGGTTTACATGTGTTTAAAATTATATGTGTGCATCGAGTGTGATTTTTCAAATTGTTTGAGGTTTTGTGGTGTGTTTTTGCATGTCACGGCATAACATATACACTTATTTTTTTATTAGCAATGAAAAATATTCCATTGTTTGTCTTGTTTTTCTTACTTTGACGACCTGTCATTCTTCTGAAAGGGTGATAAGTTCCAATCTCATCTTCTGTATGGTCCCTTAAAACTTTGAACTGAACATCTCCTTGAGTTTTGATCGCACAAATTTCAAGTTTTTGTGTCAATAATAGTTTTCAATGGAGATTATTTCCCTAAACATAAGTTAGGGGACCTGAGGCCCGTATAAAAAGTTTTTATTTTTGCAATTGTTTTCAATTTTGCATTTTTGACTCATTTTTATTTTGCTTCAAACTTTGAATATCTTAACTCTGCATCTGATTTTGAATATTTTTGCAATTGGAAGTATACAACTAGGACTAACGGTTGCGAAAATAAGGATCTTGCAGGTTAAAATGGAACACCTTTTATAGATATTAAATATATATTAATATTAGATATTAGATGTATATTATTGTTAGATGTTAGATATATATTAATTTAATACATAGATATAATTTTATTTCTTTTTATCTATAAATAGAAACAGTAGCTGTTAATGGGAAAAATGCTTGAAATTAGAAACATTTTCCGAGCAACGAATAATATTACGCCATGATATAATTAAATAAAATTTTTCAGCAAAAATTATTTTTGTTTTTACGTCTAATTTAGTAATGCCCAGCCTTCTTTTTAATCTGATGGCAACACCTCATATTAAAATGAATCTCGTGGGCAGAACACATGCAAAATTTAACTGTTTTCGTGACAACACGAGAAAATAAAAAGGGAAAAAGAAAAAAAAAATACAAATTAAAAATGTTGTGGGTATTATTACTGCAGCCGTAGGTTGAGCACCACTGGTTTAAATACAGTAATTCCCATGATGATCTAACTGCAGAATTTTTTTTTAATGAATATTAAAATTCAATTTTTTACCATTACATTGAGTAAACCTCAAATAGCCTATCCGAAATCTACTTTCAATACCAAATAAGTAATGATACCCGGATTCAGTAATAGTGAAGCATTAACGAAATGCATCATAAAGATAAGAGTCCATCACGCCTAATGTTTATTAAGACAAAAACCCTTACGATGCATTTGGGTACAACTATAAGCAGGTTAAATATTGTTGCACTCGAGTCACGTCGTTGGATATCGTCAAAATGCATTTCCTCGTTGAATCTAATGGTATGAATGGGTAGGAATGGGGTATAATGCCCAGCAGAGGTTTTATTTGCGTGGAAAATCACAGAAGCATCTCGTTACTCCGTAATGTTCATTGTGTACGAAAGAGGACTTCATAATGAGAGTCTGGAATAGGTTGAAGAGCATTTGTGATTTTTTTTTTTTAATACAGTGGGTGGCCAAATTATTAGGGAAACTACTTTAATTCTCGTATTTTCATGTTTACACTCATCTTTTTAAGAAATAAATCCCGAATCAGATTTGTTTTTTATTCTGCATATCAGCTGGTATCTTTATTATTGTTAAGTCTCTACACTCTCAGAAATGGACTTTCAAATTTGACGAAATTTTCTTCGTTTTTGACGAAACCACTTTCAGGGATATGCTCCGAGCGAACATTTCGTCAAATTGAAGAAACTGCTTTTGTTAGTGGTTTGAGGATGCGAATTTCGTCAAATGTAACGAAATATTTCTTCATTCTAATTTCGTCAAATTAACAATCATTTTCGTAGTTTTGAGAGCATTAGTTTCGTCAAATTAATTTCGTCATATATGAGGACGTTAATTTCGTAAATTTTTAAGAAAATTTATTTATTTTTTTTTTTTTTTGAGCACATTAGTTTTTTTTTTTTTTTTGAGAATACAGTCGAACCTCGTTAATTCGAACACGCTTAAAACAAATAACTGCTGAATTGAACTTTTTTGCAATCCTTGTCTTATTGTTTATTGATTTTTGGATAAAGCGAACCACGTTTTATAATAATCGATTTTAATGGTCCCTTTAAGTTCGTTATAACGAGGTTCGACTGTATTTTATAAGATTTGTGTGCGTGTGATCAAATCCTAACTTCAGAATCTTACCACCGTAGTTTCCCACTTTATTGCGTATAGTCACTTTCACAGGCCCGTCATTTACGGGATCAGGGGGTCAATTGACCCCCCCCCTCCTGTCTTGATTTTTGAACATTCATGTTTTTACATATGACTGGCCGTTGTTTTAGTTCGTTTTCTGTAAAATTTTAATTGAGTACAGACTCTTTGTCATATTTGGGAAAAAATTGAAACAACGGGCGTCCAGCCCCCCCCCCCAGAAAAAAGACAAGCAATTGTTAAAAAAAAGAGGCACATAAAATATGTCAAGCAAATTTTTATTTATGTAAAAATGCAAACAAACAACTTCTTAAAAAAAGGTAAAACAAATCAATGCAGATTAAACTCCCCATGGTATCTAATTAAACCCCCCATAATGGGGGTTTTCCTTTAAACAATCTAATTTTTGTCGGATATTTTCCAAATTTGGCACAGAGGTACGTTATTGGAGGCTCGGGAATTCACACAAGGTCGTTTATGTCCCTCCATGTGGGGGGCGGGGGAGGGGACAGACAACCCTGCATTGGGGGTTCTCCGTATTAAAAAAAAAGTTTTTGTCCCATCTTTTTTAAATTTGCCGCAGAGGTTCTTAGATGCTCAAGAATCACGCAGGGTAATTTTCATCACTTTATAAGGGGAGGAAGGGGGGGGGGTCCTTGAAAAAATCCAATTTTTGTCGGATCTTTCCAAAATTTGACACATAGACTCTTTGATGCACGGGAATTCACGCAGGGTCGTTTTCGGCCTTCTATGGGGGGGGGGGCAACCCCTATGGTAGTTTTCCTACAAAAAATCCAGTTTTTGTTGGATCTTTCCGAATTTGGCAGAGTTTCGTTTTTTGATGCACAGGAATTCTCATAGGGTGGTTTTCTCTCCGCTATGGGGGGCAACCCCCATACGGGAGGGGTTCTTATAAAAAAAGTTTTTATCATATCTTTTCCAAATTTGGAACAGAGGTCCTCTGATGCTCGGGAATTCACACATGGTAGTTTTTAATCTCCATGATGGGGGGGGGAGCAGCCCCGCATTGGGGGTTCTCCTTATATAAAAAAAAGTTTTTGTCCGATCTTTTCTAAATTTGCCATAGAGGTTTGATGTTCAGGAATTCACGGAGGTTAGCTTTCGTCAATGTATGGGTGGGGGGGGGGGGGTTTCCTTGAAAAAAAATTCATTTTTTGTTGGATCTTTCCAAAATTTGGCATAGAGTTTCGTTCATTGATGCTCAGGAATTCTCATAGGGTAGTTTTCGCCCCGCTATGGGGGACAACCACCAAATGAGGGGCTTTCTTACAAAAAACCAGTTTTATCATGTCTTTTCCAAATTTGTCACAGATGTCCTTTGACACTCGGGAATTCCCGTTTTCGTCCCGCTATGGAGTTTGAAACCACGTGTGTGTGGGGGGGGGGGGGTCTTATAAGAACCCAGTTTTTAGCCTACTTTACCAGTAAAAGTCAGAAAAAGAAAAAAAAAAGCATGAAAGGGCTTAATGCATCTTAAAAATATCGTGAAAAACAAAAAAAAGTCAAAAATAAATAAAATAATTAAATAAATATTGAAAAATTAAAAATTGGAAAGTAGGGTATTGAGATGGGGAAAAATGTCTGTCGGTCTGTCTGTCTGTCCCCCCCTAATAACTTTTGAATGAATAGTCCGATTCGAACAAACTTTTTTTTGTTCGAAAGATCTCGGCGAGGACACCTCATTCCCATATTTCACTTTTTGATTTGAACTATTTTTTGTTCAATTTTGAACAGTTCAAAAAAATTTAACATTAGCGCCTACGGGGAAACTCAAAGCAATTCCGAACTGTGAGGCGAATTTGCTTCAAACAAACTTTGTAGGAAAAAGCTTTTGATAAAAAACTTGTATATAAGATATCTTTTTGATTTGAACAATTTTCCGTTCAATTTTGAACAGTTCAAATCCCTTAACATTAGCGCCTACGGGGGAACTGAAAGTCAATGTAGATTCCGTACTTGAAGGCGGATTTACTTCAAACAAACTTTGTTGGAAATAGCTCTTGACGACCTACTCCCGACTCCGACTCCGAGAATTTAGGGGGACCTGACACCGACTCTGACTCCTGTTCCCGACAATTAATCGGACTCCGACTCCCCGACTTCGACTCTGACTTCGTAGCTTTGGCAAACATTTATACACGGAGGACAAATGACTGACTCCGATTCTTGGATATTCGACTCCGACTCTTTTATCCCAAAATGAGATTGACTCCGACTCCGCTGCTGTGGTTTTAACTGTGAAATAATTATTGTTGATATGATTTGTTTTTATTTTCACGCTAAAGTTTTAATTTAGGTATTCGGAACTCCAGCGCTCGAATACGCTACCTTGCGGTGATTTATAAAACTGCGTCTGCACCTAAAACATTGCCACGTTGCGCATCACGTGTGTCTGTTGACGTAAACACAGGCAGTTTGTTCTGAGTATTTATTAACGCAATCGATGTGTCTTAGTTCGATTTCTGTAGCTTTCAGCTACAGAAATTGTTTAGTCCCTTAGTAGTATTCTCGAGCTTCTCAAAATAATGTTAGTTTTTCTTATTTCTTTCAAAAAAGTATTAAATGGTGGAAGCGTAAACAAGAAAAGTCTGGATTAACAAAATTGGATAACGTAATACCAGGTAAAATTTTTTATTGTTTTGTATGAATTTGTAAGAATATGAGTTTTTTTAATCTTAAATTAATTTAACTAATCATATTTTACAGCAGCATTTAGTTGGAATGGACAGTATGCAAAATATTTTCTTGAATTTATTATCGTAGAACAAAATGAAAAATGTTTAACCGAGAAAGAATTTACTTTATTCCTTTTATTCTCAGCTGAAAGGTTTCGCCAAATTTGTTTAGGGTTATAGTAGTTTTAGTATTGTGCAAGCAAAGTAGCCTTGGCGAGTTTTCGCATTTTTAGTTAAACCATTTTTAATTTTTATCATGAGTGGAATAAAATGATAGTAAGATTACAGAATTCGATAAGCGAAAAGAAATAATGGTCAATCAACTGAAAAGAAAACTACCACCATATATAAACTGTGAGTACACATTTTATTTATTTTGTTCTGAGTGAATTTGAATCAGTTTTTCAATTCGATGGAAAAAAAAAACGAACTTAACAACATTGACTGGACACTTTTCCTTAACCTAATTCCACATAAATGATTTAAATAACCTTTGTTACTACAGTATCCTACTGAAATAGACAGTATGCAAATAAATTTTCTTGAAAATATTTATCGCAGAACAGATTGAAAAATCCAGAAAGAACGTTAAGAATTTGAACAATAAAAAATAAAAGTTCGCCAAAAATCTGTTTATAGGCTTATGGTTTTAAAATTATGTGAAAGAATAATGTATCTTGACAAGATTTCGCATATCAGGTAAATCATTTCCATGACGAATGAATTAAATGCATGATTTCTTTGGATATCCAATCATATAGTCATAGAAATAAATTATCTAGTGTTAAACGTTACTCTTGACAGTCTGCCACGTATGTGCACTATGTGACAAAAATGTCAACAAATGCTGGAAATGTCACGAAACTGAACTTAATATGTACTAATGTATAGAAAAAACGGTACAAAATGAAAATGCCGTTCGAAGCGAACCAAAAATTTATGAATTCCGAATTCAACATCGTGAAAATGGCTGCTTCAGAACAACTTACTGTGTGTTCTGCATTAATTGTTTACTTTCGTAATACTTTTTGGTTTCTAATCTCTTTCTATATGGGTCAGAATAACCAAAAGACTTTGAAAAATCTTTTCAAATGAATAAAGCGAAAAAATCATACATACGAACAAAAATCACAACACTTTTAGCATTTTCTTCGTTACCACATGCGTTTGTTTTAGTTTTCAATTCCGCCATTAGACAGTGACTGCAGTGCCCCCTATAGTTCGTTGGAGTTGCGAATTTAGTTTTCGGTGAATAAACTCGAAAAATATGCGCAGACGATTTTTTTTTTTTTTTTTTTTTGACAATGAAAATTATTTCTTTAAGTTGACATTTTATTGTTTTTTTTTTTATTTTGGTAAGTGCATTAATTCGTTTAAAAAATTATTTTCGGCAACAGGGGAAAAAGAAACGATTTTTTTTTATATGATGTATTTATTTTAATGAACTTATTATTATTTTTTCGTTTTGAAAGCTGTTAAAATAATTTTTAATGGAAAGAA
Organism: Uloborus diversus; assembly: GCF_026930045.1. Taxonomy (NCBI): domain Eukaryota; kingdom Metazoa; phylum Arthropoda; class Arachnida; order Araneae; family Uloboridae; genus Uloborus; species Uloborus diversus. Next base: position 89,713,587 of record NC_072736.1, on the reverse strand, counting down.
GTGTATTAGCTGCTTTGTTTAAAAGGTGCTGCTATTTTATTTGTTCGTTTTTTTGAAGAAAATTAAGGAATATTTTATTCCTAGAAATCAGCTTAAAATATTAAAAAAATATGTTTGAAAAAATTTGCGATTTTAGCTATTTTTGAGAATATTGATCAGGTACTAGAAAGTAGTATGGGTATACGGGAAAGTAGGCTCGTCTAGTTCTAGATGGAACTTCTTGTTGTCTGATCTGTTCCAAATTTGGTACATTTGTCTTTTGATGTTTCGGAATTCTCATAGTGTTGTTTTCGTCCCGCTATGTGTGGCAAACCCTATAGGAGTTTTCCTTATAAAAATCCAGTTTTCGTCGGATCTTTTCCAGATTCGGCCCAGATATCCTTTGATGCTGGAAATCCACATAGGATAGTTTCCCATGGGGTAGTATTCATATGGGGTACTACCCCATGTGATTAAAGAATTTATGTGCCGAATTAGAAAAAGATCTGACAAAAGCCTGGATTTTTGTAAGGAAAACTCCCCTAATTGGGGAGGGGGGTGCCCCTAAAGCGGAAAGAATATTTCAAACTGTTTGAACTACGTCGCTACATCGCGATGTAAGGATGGCGATGCATCACGATGTGGAAATTCCTACATCGCCCTGCCCCTACTGGGAATATAAAAGTGCTACTTCCTCAGCAGACATTGGGTTCTGGAAAAAAAAAAAAATCATGTGCCCCTTTAAGCACAGTTAGATCGATATATGCTCGGGAGAAAATTGCTGAGAAGTTTCTTCTTCATTGCATCGCATGAAAAAATTCCAGAAAAAAAAAAAAAGATTTTTATCTAACTTATACCACAAATTTCAAAGAAAAAGTACAATAAAATGGACAACTTTAAGTTAGTACATATTTGTTCTAAAATTAGATAATCTTAAGAAAAAGCTTACCTTTTTCTTTTTGCAATTAATTATTTGTTTTATTAATTTTGCTTGAATGGAGAATGTTTATTTGGCCAAATTTATGTTTAAAACAGAAGCTTTATATTGCATGCAATTCATACAGTGGCTCCCAAAAGTTTTCGTACACCTACGACTTTCAACGAAATAGGCCCCAATCCGTTGGTTAGAATTAATATTTCGGAATAGGTATTTAATTATAAGATCTATGATCAATTTTTAACAAAACTGCATGAAAAGATTTCAAAAAATATTAAAACTTAATTTTTTAAAAATCAAAAACCGAAAAGTGCCGGAAATTTTATCTCACAAAAGTCTTCGTACACTTTATAAAATGTCTATATATTATTGAATAATTTAACTTTTGATTAAGTTATTAATTAGTAGAATATCATACAATATTCATAACACCTTTTAAACGTCTGGGAATAGATTTCATTCTTTTTCTTTCTTTTTTTAGCGTAATTTCTGAGTAAGTGTTCTACCACACTTCGAGTCTTACTGTTTCTGGCTCTATTTTTGTTTTAAAGCCCTATTTTCATAATCTAGCCTCCAGATATCTCTAAATACGTTGCATTAAGTTAAAATCTGGAGATTGAGGAGGTATTTTCTAAATTTTAGGACAATTTTCGAGGCACTAGACGCAAACGTTGAAAATCGTGTGCTTCTTATCGTTATCTTGATAAAAAAACAAAGTTGTTTCCAATAACCAAATTTTTGGCTAAGAGTTCAAAATTGGTTTTTTAAATATTTAACGGAACAGCATGATTCATTATTTCATCAAAAAATTACAAACTACCAAGTCCTGATGCTGATATGCACCCTCACACTAAAACACCTCCACCGTCCTGATTAACTGATCCACTTAAGTTCTTAAGATTAAGTTCCTAATTTTTTTCTTCTACTTACAGTTATACAACAATTTAACCAAAAATGTTGAGGTAATTTTTATCTGTAAGTAAGACGTGATTCCAAAACGTTTTTAGCTTATTTATCATTGATTTTGCGAAGAAAAGCGTAAGCTTTCTGTTTCTCGCACGACCAAGGAAATTTCTGCGGGAAGAGGTCCCATTTAATCCAGCTAATCAGAGAAATTGGCGAACAATTTTAGGTGAAAATTAAATGTAAAATGTTTCATTTAACTCTGCAGAAACTTTTACAGTACTCAAATGTGCATTTTTCATATTTTTTTTTAACTTTAAATCTCCGATCACATTTTGTCAACTTTGCCGGTTGACCTTTTCTTACCTTGTTTTCGGTACGATTCCTTTCTTTAAAGCATTTTATCAAGCACTTTACTATACAAACAAATAAATTAACTAATTTAGAGACATTTCAAACCAATTTACCACTACTGTGGGAAAAAATAATTCAAATTTTGAATGGTGTTTGCGGTTTTTTACGAATACCAGCCATTTTACAGTAATAGGCACAATATTAAAGAATAAATAAACAAAAAATTAAAGCCAAATGACTTATAAGGGTCAACGCAATGCAAAAATATTAATAAAACGGCATATGATAATTTTAATCACGAATTTATTCGAAAATATTTGAGTGTACGATGACTTTTGTGCCGTGTTATTTCTCTGTTTCTTCGTTTTTTGACCAATTTCAAAAAGAAAATCCGTCAATACTTTGAAAAAAGCAATGGGTTGTATTTAGAGTGACATAGGAATGATGTGAAAAAATATTAGACTTTATATTCGAATTCAGTTTTGAGTTATTTTGGTTTTACCAAAAAATTTCAAAGTGTACGAACACTTTTGGGAGTCACTGTACTTCATACTTTGAAAACAATTCTCTGCCAAAATTGCAAAAGGTATTTGAAAATATAAATGTGAAAAAAATGCAGATGTGAAATAAATCTTTTGGAAAAATTAATTTAGTGTAATGTTTGTTAAATAATTATAAAAATATACCTTTGCTTTTTACCCCTAAGTTTTTATTTTCATTTCCAAACATGTGTAACATGAAATCAATGTATAATATACGAACATTTAGAATATTGTTATAATTATGAAAAAGTCTTCGTCTGTCCTTGTTCCGATTATCTCTGTGATGTTGGATCTATCCTAAAAAAGTTTTAAAAAGAGAATATATACATAATAAGTAAAGGTTTAAGTCCATGGGTGTATGCCCTCATGCACATGGATCTCTTTTCTATTTCGAGGAAAGTTTTACGATTGAATTCAGCAGTTTATTTCTGAAATAAAACATGTTTTCACGATTTCTTTCAAAATCTGAATTTTTTTTTCTTAAGTTAAAAAGCTACGATTCGCTTGTGACTTTGAAAAGCATCTGATTTAATTTTCATATTTTTCAAAATATATGATTATTTCGATGCTGACAGCTTTTTTTCAAGCAGATTGCAAGAATGAGTTATTTTTACAGCGGATGAACAAAATTTTTATTTAGGCAGCTAGACTCACAGTTAGTTTCTGAAATTAATTTCTGAATAATATTCTAGAATTAGAGTTTCTTCAATTTATCGAGAATCAGCATTATTTAGCCATTAAACGAGTTAATTCTTTTGCTCATCAAGTCGTGAATTTTCAATTTTTTTTTTTTGAGATATAAAAAAATCAAAAGTGCTAAAATTGTTGATCTGTGATTTTTTTTTTTTAAATTTATTTTTTATTTTAACCCATAGCCAAAATACACCGTTTTTTTCCGATTTTCGTATCCCGTTTTCTTCACGAATGTTTTCTGAAGTACTCCCCCCCCCCTACCCAAATTAGTTCCAATAAAGTACTTATGAATTAAGTAGTACTGAAACTGGTGATTATGATTTTATTTGCACTGTTTTTCAGAGATTTTATTGTGCTATGTTATCAATAAATAACATTTACTTACCGGGCTTTACTTCCTTAAACTACTATCAAATTAGAGTCAAAAACGCAGGGCTCCAACACTCGAAGCCACGCTCCATTTCATAAGTTAACTAGTAATTACATAAAGCTACCTTCTAGCTGATGGACAGGGATTTAGTAGAAAAAAAAACTGATTTTTCTGCTACACTGGTGGTAGAGTACTTACAAAATGGGGCGTAGCTTAAGGGCGTGTGTACTTCGGATTTTTTTAACTCAGCTGGTAATGATTTTAAAAGAGAATGCTTGCCAAGTAAAGTTGTTAATTGATAGTATAGTACCTTGAAATCTTTAAAAAATATTCGAAAAAAATCATAAAATCATCAGAATCAATCAAAAATATTCAAACGTAGCTCTACTTACTAGTTTGGGACGGAGACGAAGGGAGTATCAACTTTTAACTAAGCATATTTTATTTTCAAAATATTCAATTTTCACGTAGTAAATAAAAAAAAAACGCCAAGGGAGAAGAGCTGCCAAAGATAGGGGAAACCCAATAACAAAATGCATTTTCTTGTTTGTTTGTGTCTTGAGAACTAGGATTTTTTTTCAAAGGTATATAATGAAAATAGGGACTAGTGTGGTGAGCAAAGCTTGTTACATATATAAAGCCTAACATATATTTTCATTATCCTTTTAATTTTTTATATATTTTCATTATCCTTTCAATTTTTCAATTGAAGTTCGGGTAAATTTTCAGACATTTTATTTTATCTGCAGCAAAATCACAACTCCAACTGAAAGATTTGGATTTATTGGAAGTTCATCTATAAAATGCTTTTTAGTCTGATTTAATGTAGACCGGGATTTCTCACTTTTTGTTGACAATATCTTGAGGCGGAAAATATGGCAATAAAATTAATGCTGCATTTATTTTAGCTGTAGAAACTATGTACAATGGAAAAATTCATAATTATGACAAATCATGTAACACAAATTGACATAGAAAAACTTATAAATTTAGTGCATGAAGTGGGAAAATAAACAACAAAAAATGCTTATTATTGTTATTACAATTTTCAAACATGCTATACTATCTTTTCTTTTTAAATCGAGGTTAAACATTAAAACTTCACTTCAATAATTTATTTTAATTTGCGAAAAAATTGAAAAAATATTGAAAATATTCTGCTGAAATATAAAACACAAAGATAGAGTTCTTTATGGAAATTAATATTTTCTCTATCTTAAAATGATTTTATCAAATGGATATTTACTTTACTTCATGTTTTATGCAAGTAAAAAAAAAAAAGCTGCACAAATAAGAACATAAGCACTTATTGCTAGAAACATCTGCCGCAGGGAAAGAGATTATATAAACAACGTGGGGTAAGCTGGTAAGCATATTGGGGGATTGGTATACAGTATTTGTTTAAGAAAATAAAAATGCAGAATGAAACAAATTTGAACTATTAAACTAAAAAATACACTTCGTTTAACAGAATTATTTTTGTAAAATTCATGGAGAAGAATGAAAACACATAACCATGTAATATATTCCATGTTGAAATTAAAAGCTTCCAAGTTCTATGCCTTTTATAAAAGCGCTGTATTTATTATCTGTTAGTTAAAGCTACGGTGGAGGGTTTTTTTTTTGTAAGTTTAAATTCGTACAAACTCTTTAGTCATGTTTGTAATTTTTTTAACGAAATAAAGGAAGTACGCTTTTGCAAACAAATGTCAACGAAACAACATTTTCTTTTAAATAAAAAAAAAACAACGCTAGCTAAGCCTAACGTGGAGGTGACTCAAAGTTAACACACAGAATTCTAAACCTAATCGAACCGTTCGTTTTCAATTTTAATGTGTTTTAAATACAACTATAAACACAACACTATACAAAAATATAACAATACATAAAAGAAGGCACATTGCACATACAAATTTCAATAAATACTAACCTTTTTTATGAATCCTTTAGAATAATTGAGATAATTTAACGGGCAAGTACAAGATTGAAACGAAAACTCCCAGAATTCACTGCAATGTGACGAAATCGGGACGAAATAATTTCGTGAAAAATTTGAGATTTCTGGTTTTGTCAAATATCACGTGATTCGGTGATGAAAGGATCGTCGAAAATAACGAAATAGTGCTCGAGGATTGCCGAATCGTCAAAATTGAGCGTTTCATTTTTGACAGTGAGTGAGAAAAAACTGCTGTGTTGTCCTGAGGTTGTATTAAGTATTCTAGAATTATTTCTTCGAAAGTTTTGGTCTCTGCTGTAGTTAATACGTAAGTAACACTTTTTAATCAAGCAACGTTGCTACATTTTGCGATTAAACTTTGGTATTTGATTTATATTATTTTTCGATAATGTCAAAACTGTTTTTTAAGAATGGGCAAGGCTTCATACACGTCCCTTAGGAAATGTAGAGAAATAAAATCATTACTACTCCCCTCCTTACATTTCTAGAACGTCATTGCAAATTTAACAAGTGTTTCTAAGTCAGTAGTTGCACGCATCAAAAGCTTAAAATTGACCAAAACAAGTCACTGAAAGCAGATTGCGTACACAAATGTGACAGAAAACGCATCACTGCTCCTTGTACTGGCCGTAGAATCAGGGATATGTGCTTTTTCGGATATTTAACACTCTCTAAAAACGTTTTATATGGAATAGCTCCCCTAGGTGGCGTCGGACGCCGCCTGAGTGCCAGTGGTAAAAGACACATTTTTCGACCAAAGTGCTGGAAGTGGAGTCGTTGGAGTAGCATGCCTATAAAACATTAAAAACTAATAAAAACAATAACATTATTTGTCAATAGCGCTACTTACAAATAGTACGGACACGATTCCAGTCCTCAACAGTCTTTTTTTTTTTTTGGTTGGTTTGCCCACTGTATAAGCTTTTTCTCAGCCTCGGTACGGCGTGGTTTTTTTTACTCTTCGACCAAGCACCTCCGGACAGTTCTGGTGGAAACTTAAATGCCTTGTTCATTCATTAGTTAGATGGACTACACTCTTTTTGCATTTTTGAGGGAAAAATCACTATCTGTGACTGGCACGAGCATTGTTGATACATTCTGCCACATTTTCCTAAGTGACCCACTTCCAGTGGGATGTTTAGGGCAATTTTAATTTTGATATATCCAACTATTGACCTAAAAACACCTGTTATACTTGCAATAACTCTCTCGGTATGTGTGGAGAGAAGTAGCAATGCTTGTATTTCCCGACACTTTCTAGGAGACATACTTGAAGTCTTATCCATTCTTAAAAAACAGTTTTGACAATCTTAAGCAACAATATAAATAAAATATTGAAATTTAATCGCAAACTGTAGTAAAATTGCTTTATTAATAAGTCTTACTTTTTTATTAACTACAGCAGGGACCAAAACTTTCGAAGAAATAATTCTAGAATACTTAATACAACTTCACGACAACAGCCGTTTTTTCTCACTAGAGACTGATACTGGAATAACCTCAGATATTTGTTAACTGACGCAGTTTGGTATTGTTGCCACTTCTAAAATAAAAATAATGATGATACCAGCTGCTGTGTAGAATTTAAAAAAAATGTGATTCGGGGTTTATTTCTTAAAAAGATAAGTGTAAACTTGAGAATAAGAGAATTTGAGAATTGTCCCTAATAATTTGGTCACCCATTGTAAAGAGTAATATGTAATGTGCTTGCGATTTCCCCAACTTTATGAGGAAAACCGGAGCCGTTGAATATTTGTTATTGACTTTTATTAGGCTATCCCTATCGTTAAGATTTATCTAATTTCGGTTATCTTGTAGGTTATCTTTATTATATCTTGTATCTTATCTTATTTTCGGGTTTTTCAACTTGTGTCGCAAATCCCTGAAAATAATTCAGCTGTCTGGCCTGTAAGTAGTTTTGTTATTGAAGTTCAAAAGGTTAAAGATTTTTCCGGGCTTTTCCCCCATTCCACAACCAGAAACTATCATTTAAAAAAAAAAAATATGGTCACTTTTTAAAAAAAGTTTTGTAGGTCAGGCGTAACCAGAAATCCTGTGTTTGACAACAGCATATAAATGTGTGTTTGGCAAAAATGTTCAGCCCCGAGCTCTTTCAAGTCTATTGAAAAATAAATATAATATCGGAGGAAAAGTTAAGAGTTTTTTTTTCTCTCACTCCCAGCGGCGTCCTCATATATTTGAAATGTTCGATTGTTTTGAACACCGTTTTTTATTGTCATTTTACTTTCTGTCATCTTCTGAAAGGTTTTTGAAAAATAAGTGACTTTCCTTAATGTGGTATACTTTTCGCTTTTCCGAATCTTTTTAATAATTTCTATTACAGCCTTTAAGTTTACTGTCTACAGCAAAGCAAAATTTTAAATGACTTGTTAAATTCAGTGCAAGTAGACTCATTTTCCTTGCCGATCATTTTCTAGAAACAATTGTCGATGTTTTTTAGTTTATCATTCATATTTAGGTTATGGAATGCAAAAAGAAAACGAGCTGATGTGTGCATCACATGACTTCCTTTTACTCCAATTTAATGTCATTTTCCCATTATTGACAATTTTAATGTGATTCAATTGTAGACTTTCAAAATAACACCAACCGTGACCAAATTAAAAACAAATTAAAAAAAAAAAAACCTCGTCAAATTTGTCACCAGGGAAGGTACACAACTAGGCCCCACTAGGAGTCTACGTACCAAATTTCAACTTTCTAGGACATATCGTTTGTGAGTGATGCGAAATACATACGAACGTCACAAGAAAATTTGTTGTAATTAACTCGGGGGTCGTCAAAATGGATATTTCGAGTGTCTGTAGGTTCCTAGGCATCTATCCACGTGTGGTCGGGTCGAAAAAAAGACTCAACATTCCTTCGGGGGTGAGAAAAATAAAAACTAAGGCCGATTTTTGAGTGAAATTTTTTTCGCGAATACAATACTTCCTTTTTTGTAAAAGGAAGTAAAAATAGCAGCTTATTCTCTATTTATTTTTTGTAAAAGGTACATCAACTAAATGTTTGAGGTTCAATAACTAGTGACAAATGAAGCGCTCTTAACGGAGAATTGCTTTTTTACAGGCAACTGAACTGATTCACTTTTTGGAACTCCCCAGTTGAATTGCCTGTAAATTTTGAAATTCTTTGTTTTTAAAAACTTAATCAAAAGTGCTTTTGTGCCAGAAAATAAGACTACATCTAGTTAACCAGTATCTACTATTCACATTAACAAATAGGATGTTCGACTATATGCCATTTATATTGATTTTATCATCAACGAGCGGAAAAAAAAGAGAGATTGTAATTGTCAGCCTATGTACATAGTTTCATTGTATGACTTCAGCCAAATGGCAAAAAACCTACGTAATTTGCGAACATTTATTTTTGATTGGTCGACGCTCATTTTGCCAGCAAGAGGCACTGAACGGAGCCCCTGCATCTACCAATCAATGGCAACGTAATGGAAACAGGGGTTTCTTGTAGTGCCTTCTTTGTTGCTATGAGTTTCAGCGATTGTGACAGCCTATAAGCGTATGCGAAATTTAGTAGGGCCATACATTATGAAAACCAATATCCACCGAACTGTATTTTAACATATTTTTACTGGCGTGTGGATGATTTTACGGGTCTGTTTAACTTTTACTCGCGTAGGACACCAAATGTTGTATTGATGTCATGAGGTTTAGCATAAATTTAGTTTGTTACATACTGACGCGGGAAGGTAAATCGCAGTTTCTCCAGAAAGGAGTCTTAGAGATATTTGAAGAAACGCGTTCTGGATTCCATTGTTGTAATTTGGCCATTTTCCCGAGCTGTATTTTCAGCGGAAACCAAATAAGCAATCTTGTACAATAAAGTTAATGCACAATAGATGTCAAAAATAGAAAAGAATTCAAGATAAAATATTTTCAGATACTGCTGTTTACTATCCCAAAGCAGCATAGGGGTGCTCACCTCAAAGCGTTTTCTCAAAAATGTGATTTTTATCTTTTAATTCTTATTTTAAGTCTAGATCTTTCTATGTTAAAGAAGATAAATTATCGTATCATTTTGAATTTAGTACTGGAGCCTACTGCACCCACGGACAAAATATGCTTTTTTTTTTGCTCGAAAATGCGAAACGATAATCGGTCGTTAAAATTTTCTGTCAGAACCTAGCAATTGTTCTTGAATTGAAAATTTCAAAGCCTTCATTATTATTTTTTCTTAAACATCGTTTTTGTACGTGGGTAATACAACCTATTCACCTCACGGACTTTGTATCAAAAGACTTACCAAAAAAAAAAAAAAAAAAGGATTTCAGTAACTTTATTTTATTCAAAATACTTTTTGATAAACCATTTATTATTGTAGTAATCTAAACAGTCATTGAAATATCAGTTAACAAAGAAAAAAAAAATCTTACACGAAATAAACTTTGAAAATAAACCAAATGCAGTTTTTCTTCCTATAATTGTTAATTATTCTCATTTTTAAATTTTAGTTAACTCTTTAAAAAAATTAATCTATTGCCTTTACATAATATAACAAAAAATTCATTACATACACGACTAGTAGAGTTTTTATGTAAATATTGACTTAAACTTAAATGAAAATTTAAATCTTTAACAAAATAAACACATTACAAAAACTCAGACTAGTGCCCAAATCCAGACGAAACTAACCCAGCAAATAATTCTATTATGACTCAAGAACTAGATCTACACCGTACAGTGAAATATAGCGCTCTTAGGCAAATGAGGCTGTTAACTTCGGAGTTCGAGAGGCATCCTGAATAATAATATTGTATCATACCTAGTGATGTAAAATACCCGGGTATTTATTTTTAGGGGTAAATACCCAGGGTATATACCCGGGTAAATACCCAAATTGGGTATATACCCGGGTATTTATTTCAAAAATTTATATTCAACTAAAATACTTTTCTGTATGTATTCCACTATGTATATATATATAACCAACCATATACAAAACAATAAATTTTTGCCCAAAATTTGTATTTTAATCACATATTCAAAGAATTATTGTGTGAAACAACTTAGCAATCTAATACGATATTCGCATTAAATGTGTTGGATATGCCTAATCAATGTTGATAGCCAAATTTCAGATATAAAAAGCCATTCTAAAAACTAAAAAGCTTAACTGGTTACAAAAAAGCAAACATCAATTTTTTAAGGTCCTACTCATTACCCAGTAATATGTCCCTGCATGACATCAAAATGTAACGAGATGCAGCTCAATTTTTTATTAATATTTATTTACCTATATCCTACATGCAGAAATTTCCTCCAAACCTAGTTCAAGTGTTGAGGTGTATTCTGTAGATAACGTATCAGTCCTTAGTTCGCTTAATTCATTTTGATATTTTGACTTTCACTTCATATTGTATTTCAAGCATATGTGTTGAGTGTGAGAAAAAATAGAGATGTTGCAGCTGATATACTTTAATTTAAAGAGCAAAATAATTTAATACTAAAAATAAATGCAGTACAACAAAAATGTTAGCATAAAAATACTTGATCATTCCTTTTTCAGTAAAATGTGTTTGAAGATGTTTTACGGTTTGTTTTTTAAAAAGAAAATCATCACTTTTTGATATCACCTAATTTTTTTTTGCAAAATGCGCAATTACTAGGTAATTTACCCTGCCTTTGGATAAATACCCAAAAAAATACTAACCTTCCCACCCTACATTACTTTTTGCCTGTATTAAAAATAGTTTGAACACATTTTCCTCATGAAGTACAGAGGAGCAAATGCAAATGAGCAAGGCAACAGAAAACAATATTTTGATTTTTTTTTTTTTTTTTTGCCTATTAATGTGAAAACTGTTTCTATATTTGCCAGGGTATCACTTAAACAGCAGTAAAATAAATAAATAACATCATAGTCTTAATAACTTTTCAGTTTATTCTTCCAAACATCCCTCATGCTTCCTTTTTTTTCTTTCCTTTTGGACATGACTAACCTAGATTATGATTTTGAAATCCTGAAGTTCATCATGGAATTACTTATACTTCTCCAATTATGACGTTGAAAAGAAAGATTCTTTGGTTCACGATAAGTTTCTTTCATAATTTCATCAAATCTTTCAATAAAAATGATTATAAACTGTGTTATACATATGTATGTATCGGTTTTACCAATTATTTCATATTTAGATTTTTAAAAAAATTCCCATTCACTTTTTGCATTTTTTTTGTAAAATACCCAGTTTTTTGGGTATTTACCCAGGCCTTGGGTAAGCACCTGGGTAAATACCCAAAAAATATTTACCTACCCACTGGGTATTTACCCGATCCACATCACTAATCATACCTAATACGTATTTGGTCGATTTGGTTCTGAAATTAAAAAAAAAATAATAATAAACTCATATAAAAAGTATATGAATCATAGTAATATTATTTATTTGTTATTAAAAATAACCAAAATATGACCTTATTTTTATGATGTATTAATACATTAAAAATATGACAAAGTAATACAATATTAATTTTTTACTTGTATTTTACATTCATAAAATGATTAGTAATGTAACAATTTGAATTCATATTAAAAGTGCCTAGTTAAATATTACTTATTAAAAAAAGAAAATGTCTAATAACTGTGCACCAACTAATGCATATTATTTATTTTTGATGAATCATATAACTGTAAAAGGAGCTAACAGAAGAAAAATGATTAAAACAGTTAACTCCATTCAAATTGATAGAAATGTAAAACAAAATTTTAGATATAAATCAGGAAAGAAACCTTAATTCTACATGTTGTAATTATAATATAAGAAAATAATGATTTGAGGATGCATTTACTATTCGAACATCGGATAGATATGAAAATATCAGATATATATATCAAAATATCGGATATTTTCCATATTTTCGAAAATATCATGATATTTTCGAACCCTGGTGGGTATACACGGTTATATGTCCCTGACCCAGAAGCAGAATTTCTTTCAATAGTCTGCGACGGAGATTAAAAATCCAAAAGCAGTTTACAAGATCGATCAGCATTACAGTAGTCGTAACCCTTACTATGAATCGGCAAAAAGGAATGCTTGAAGGGCGAAGGTTGAAAAACTTCAAAATTAATTTGAAAACTATACAAAAGCAAGTGCTTTTAAACTCTTAACCACTGAACTCATGCATCGATGTAGGCGCCTTATTATTTGTCTTTACTTTTGTTTTGTTTTTTCACTTTGGGTTACGTACTTCTGCTTTAAATTTGAGAAACGCGTGCAAAAAACAAGAACAAAAAATCTTCCTAATTCTGAAATTGTCTGCAAACCGCCTCAAAAATCTGTGCTGTTTCTGCTACCAGGATCCTTGGGTACGAACGTACATTATTTTTTGCTTCTCAAGCCTGTTACATCAACAGGACCACAACTTTACGAAATAAAAGTCAAAAACGGCAGCTTGAAAACATTGTCGGATGTCTTTTCATCCATAAGCTAATTTCTTTTGCATTGAAAAAGGCGTTCCTATTAACGACGAAACACTTTTCTGTAGTAATCTGCAATTTGTGCTTTTGAAAGTTGTTATTTCTTATTTTAGGTAGGGGAGACCGGGGCAAGATGACGAGCCGGGCAAGATGACGAATTCCTTATTTTTTCCAGTTTTCCCCAGTTAACAGCATCTACTGGATACTATAAGGTCTCCTATCCGCTGTTCGTTCAGCAATAGTATAGAGACGCTGAAATCGTCTTATTTGTGTTAGTTCTGAAGGTCTGATTGTTCACCGTTGCCATGATCTAACTTGTATGCATTTGTAAATAAGCTCTACTACTGATACAGATAAGTTATATCGTGTCTCTTTAGTATTTATGAGTAACTTAGTTTAAATACTACCTATTATCATGAATAAATGTCAATTAATCGCCTTCTTTCATGGCAATGGAGAAGAATCCGTTCAAACAGGCAGTCCGGGGCAAGATGATGGGCCGAAACGCGGAGCAAGATGACGAGCTCGTCATCTTGCCCCGTGTTTCGGAAATTATTAAATTAACTATGTTGTCCATTTTATTAAATATTGTAAACGCTTATTTGTCTGTGTGTTTTTTCACGCGACCTTGCGCTTCTATCTCCTCTGAGGTTAAAGGACGCATTGAATCAAGGGAGGTGTCGTTCGAAAGCAGGTGACCAGAGGCTATTTATAAACTAGTTGATCAAATGACTAGTTGACTGAATTAAACCAAGCAAAGAATCTCCTGCTCTATTGATTATTGACAATCATAAATCTCGCATAACTTTGCAGGTTATCTTATATTGCAGTGAAAAAAACATTATCATGCAGTTGTGTTGCCACCCCACACATTGCATCGTCTCTAGCTCCTGATGCGTCATTTCTCTGTCCATTAAAAACCTACTATAGCCAAGCATGTGACAACTTTATGGTCATTCATCTAGGACAAACTATCACAGACAAAAAAATTGGTAGGCTTTTGAGCACCGCTTACTTTAAGCCAGCTACAGTTGGAAATGACGATAAAGGGTTTAAAGTATGAGAGATCAAGACTCATTATTCTCTAGTTTTTAGCGGACTATGATGTTGTTGGCCATTAAACTGAGAATAATAAGCGCTAATCCTCAGACTTTGGGAGTGGAAATGCAAAATAAAAACCCTCCAGATGAAGCAGAAGTTATGGCAAATGCCAATTCCCATGCACCAAAGAAGCTTGTTAGTGTTTTTGATTTCAATGCATTGCCTAAAGCAACACAATGTGGGGGAAAAAAGCAGAAAACTGAGCTCAAACATTCTTACAAACACACCCATCAAAGAAATGTCAGAACAAGGAGCAAAGTGGAAGGACAAAAAAGATTATTTAAAAAACAGGGAAAATAAGCTCGTAAAGCTAAAAACGGAGTAAAAAAACTGAAACTTAAGTTCCTTTAGGTCCAAGTTTATTAGGTCCAATTCATGCTAAGCAATTCAGTTGCATCAACTACAAAAAATGGTATTATAAGATGCCGTGCTTGTAAAGAGGAATATTGTGACCCTCCAACAGAAGAACGGACCCAGTGCTATAAAAGTCAAGAGTGGTGGCATGAGGCATGTTCCAGTTATGAAAATGGCATTTTTACTTGTATCTATTGTTCGCTGCACAACTTAACACTTCAACATTACGCTCCAATGGGTTACGCTTAATTTGATACTTTGTAAGCTGTAAAAATACAGTTATCATTTTTAAAACTAGGTAACATAATCAAAACATAAAATGAGTTCAACCTTTTTCAACGTTGTCATCTTGCCCCAAGGTCAAAGTCATCTTGCCCCAGTACTGGGGCAAGATGACGATTTGCTAAGGTCATGAAAAAATAAAAATATCCGTCGTTATTCTTATTTGAAAAATTAAATGGTAATATATTTAATACCACAAAGGACTACTATAACAGCTCATGTGAAATTAATTTTACTATCCTTAAAAATGAATTAATAAACAACAAAAATTATTAACATAGTCATCTTGCCCCGGTCTCCCCTACACTTGTTTTGTTTTATTTAGGCCCTAGAAAAATCGAAAAATTGGGATAGAATATTACCTTATTATTCGATGGCGTTGAAACCCTGTAAGATACTGGGGAGGGTTAATACGCACCTGTTGAGCTCACCATTCTAGCCCGACAACACCCGGACTTTTCCGACCAACGTCCGCTTGTACAGCTTTCCCTACCATTGGAAAACCTGTTTAACAATACTCTATGGAAGTTTTTCCGTACTTACCGAAGCCCGAAATGCTTAAATTTACTAGAAGAAGAATTATGAGAAGAGAAGGAGTAAGGATGTTAAAGTAAAGTGAAATCTATTTAAAAAAAGGCTCAGCTCATTTTTTATCGTCTGCGCGAATTATACTAAAGTGAAAAAAAAAAAAAAACATTATTAAGAATTATTTTAAATTCAATTATTTTCATTGTTGAATAACACTACGGCAATTCCACAAAAAGTGGTCCTGACACACCAAATTTTTTTTTTTACATAATATAGAAACAAACCTTATTTTTTGACAAAAAAATATTTACACTTTTCATCTAGCATCAATTTTGAGTTTGAAATATTTTTATATGAGAATTTAGCCTTGTTTGATAACATTTTGATGAAGTAAAAAGAAAAATAGCATTATTAGTGAAATAAATGTAAGAGCCATTTTTTTTACTTAATCATTATTTTTTTGGGAAAAACTATCAAATATCATGAACACAGATACTTTACTATAACTATAATTATGTCTCAATTTCTTTAATAAAAACTTTTGATAAGTTTTTAACCCCCAAAAATATGCAGGTCACCCTTTATTGGTCATACACGTAACGCAAAAGGAACAAAAGTTTTCCTCCAAGGTCAAATTGGGGGCCTAGAAGAAAAATATCTCATACCATAAATTATCTTGATACATAATACCTGTAACCTGATTTTCATCTTCAAACATTCTACAGAAAATTTTTAACGTGTCTTTTGAAAGATGTCACACACGCAATGCTCCTGAATTGTTTACACTATAAAACCATTTTTACGTACCATTTTTACGGAAAAAAGTTCAACTAAACTATTCAACTAAAAATATTGTGTGCTGACACTGAAACCAAGACTCAACGAGTGTTATAATAAATAAATAATAACAATAATAATACATAATCATTGTTTATTTGATACCCAAAGAGCAACTTAAACTAAGCATTCGCAATATGCGTACTTGAAGATCAAAAGTACGATGTTCTATTTACCTTAAATTGCATCAATATTTTTTGATAATTTTTGGTTTTTGAGAAGAGAAATGAATAAATTCTGCAGATGATTTAAAACATTACAAATAGTTAACCACATAAGTAAGTATTAGAAATTCGTGATAGTTTATAAGCTCGACATTACTATTTAATTTGTAAACAAATAAAAATTTATTTCTCCTTCATTCTTTATTTTGTGAATATATCCTTTCTGGTTAATTATTTACTGGCTGCTTTTCCCGGCGTTGCACAATCTACCGCGAAAATTAAAGCTGTATCAAGTGACGCATTTTCATGGCTTAAACAAAAGAAAAAAATTGTAAAATTTCCCATCAATGTGTAGAAAAGAGCAATTTTATGTCTCAAAGTTTAAATTCAGACGTCTTAGGCTTTTTTAATTAAAAAAAATATTATCATTGTTAATAATAGGCCTAACTATCCGGTTTCACGAATTTTCTGGCAAAAATACCCTAAGGGGGTTGACCCTCCATTGGGGGGAGCGATAATACCCTTATGTGAATTCTTGAGCATCAAAGGACCTCTGAGCAAAATTTGGGAAAGATCCGATGTAATCTAAATTTGAATAAGGAAAACCAACCCCTTAGGGAGGGAGGGTCAAAGCTCCCCCCAGGAGGATAAAAATCTCCATGTGAGTTCCTGAGCACCAAATAACCCATGCGCGCAATTTCACAAAGATCCGACGTGAACTGGACTTGTATTAGGAAATCCTCATCAACTGCTGCACACAGTTACACACAACACTCTAATATATTGTACGAGCTGTAGAAAAAAATACTTATGGAATACTTACTTGATATACTTAGACACATGCACAAAAAATACTGTTCATTTATCATTTAAACTTCACAGGAAATTACGAAATAATATGACATACAGCTTTTTTTTTTCAGATTTTACGAGTCACACACGTAACGCTGCATTTAAAACTTTATTAAAAAATTTAGAATTAACCTATGAAAAAAAAAACTGCCATTAAACTTACTTGTGTTCTGTTAGTCCAATAGAAACGATTAAGAAATATTTTTAAAAATATCATATTGGTTTTTATTGTTTTGTTTTTCAAAGAAATGGTGTCAAAAAGTCACACACGTAACGCTGGAATGGCCCTGTACTGCTTTCTATTTCTCAGTTTCACTGGAATAATATATTCATCAAATTACAAATGGATAGTACACCACTTTTGCAAGGTTCGTTCTAGGGTTAGATTCCAAAAAAGTATTATTTTGCATTTTATGCTATTAAAGCTGGGTATTATTTCTTTTAAAACTTTGGCAATTCATCTACTGGTTTTTGTAAGAAATAAAATTTCGTTTTATTTGTCTTACTTTTATGCTTCCAATGAATAATGGCAGAATAATTTTAACTGAAATCGAAAATTCATTAATTGCGCTGTTCATCCACATGTTTCTGCTTATTCCTACTGATTCTAATTTAATGTTTTTATTTTCGTAGAAATAATGAAAACATTTCAATTTAAGCTGATTCCAGGATGAATGGCTTATTTTTAGTTTAAAGTTTGCATAATGGACGGCTTGGTGTTTGATTTATCACCAATTTTTGGTTGTAATAATTTTAATTAAACAAACAAAATGAATTTTTATTTTTAGTGTCATAAATTTTAGAAGTTATACTGTTTTTGATCCGATGAGGGTCAAGTTTCAACTTGAAATGAAACGTTAAGTAATGGATGAAGTAGGACCAAAGGGGCGATAAATTGGTTCGAATTTGATGACAGCTTGTTTATATCTCACCAAATTTGAAGACGAAAGTATTGTGCACATCAAGTGACGCTCGCACACAATTACGATCAACAATGTTGGTTATACATTGCATACTGCTCCTAAAGAGAGAGAGAGAGAGAGAAAAAGATGTCGGCTAATCAACTTGTAATAGCTGGTTTATTTCATTCTGACAAACTTTTGATGAAAAAAAATGTTACTATACACAAACAGAAATTACTAGTAATTTTATAAAAGGATGCCAAAAGGTCTTTCAATCTCCTAGTACTGGCAAATCTGTCATAGAAACGTCAACAACTATTTCATTTTGCAATTTTTTCGTAATATGCATCAATTTATTTTTTGTTACTTCTTATTACTTTTATTAATCCATTTATTTGAAAAAAAATGAAAGTAATTTTATATTTAATGCATTCAGGGATGCGATTAAAAAAATTTTTTTACAGCTATTTTCGGAATGATCGATGCTATTTTTACAAATTTTTGATCATCGTAACTGATTAGATAAATTTCAAATTCTTAGAATTATCGCTAAGTCTTATTGCTTTTCATGGAAGAAAGATTTATTATTACAGGAAAGAAATAAAATTAACTCAGCAACATGATATAATTAAAATTAAAACTAGTGAAGTGAAGAATTAAGCTTAGTGCCTTTTTTAAACATCATATTGGGATAGAGATTTGAAAATCATGACAAATGTCTTAAAAAGGATTTCGAAGACCCAATCTTTTTTTTTTTTTTAATTTACTTTTAGAAAAAATATTAAATTATGGGAGAACATACGTTTAATAAAATAAGCTTATTCTTTTCCCACAGAAATGAAACTTTTTAGCAAGAAATAATATTTTATTTCTTTTCACAATCCGCCAGATACTTGTATATCTAGTGGTGTCAAAAATTCAAGATTTGATTACACAAATTACGCCGACGTTTTTGAATAAAATTTTCACGTAAAGAAACCAAAAATGGTTTAAATAATCTGAATAAATATAAAATTATTATTTATTATAATTTTGAAAATAATTCTTAATTCTGCAAGATGATCCATTTTAAATCATGCGTTATGCTCTCATATTGTCTGTGATTGAATTATGTATTACACTGTTGATTGATTTGTTAAAAAGAATTTTATTCAAATATTGAACGTTCGAAATTGGAATACTTTTGCTAATTCTTTTTTTTTTAATTGTTGATTGAGAGGGGGGAAAAAACATATCAGATTGCAGTAGCAAGTAAATGTGGGATTACCAATTGACTACAAGAATGTATTTACAAAAATATCAAAGTTAAAGTGATAATTAATATAAGTCCTCCTTCTAGCAAGAATTATCCTGAGATGGTCAATATTTTCATTTAAAATTAGTTATTTAATGGATTGTATAGTAATTTCTTTTGAGTTGACACTTTTTGCTCTAGGTACCTACTGTTATAAAGTATGTGAAGTGAAAAAACTTAAACATCAAAAATTGTTTTTATTTTTACAAGCTCTTTTTTGTGGGGTTGGGGGGGGGGGACAAAATTTAGTTATTTCTCAGGTTTTGTTTTGTTCTGGTCAACACCAAAACCTGAAACACTTGATGCATTAGAAGACAGAATAGTAGTTTCTTCATTTGGATTGGATAGTTCATCGCGGAACGCAAGCAATCCAAGTTGTGCATGTGACGCCTCACTCAAAGCTCTAGACCTCAGGCATGCCCTTTGTTGTTCCACAGCCAGTCCCAGATTGTCACATTTCTTTTCGTGCCACGTATGGAATATACCAGGATCTGTGGCCCTTATAACCATCAGCTTGCTTCGCACGTACTTCCGGTAGAGCATAACGTCTTCGCCTCCCCAACCAATGATGTTCTCATCAAAACCTTTAACATCCAGAAAGTCACTGCGGTACTGACACGTCATACCATATCCAAAATCCCGCCAGAATCCAGTATCTCTAGAAATAAGAAGTTGTTCAGATTCTGAAGGAACTTCTTTACCTTGTAAAGAGTATACGACGGAAGGATTGTACAAGCTGAATACTATGGGGTAATACACTTTTCTCCCAGGAGCTGTGTTAAGCCGACATCGTTCAAGAAATTTGGTTGAAAATATCACATCGACGTCACACATAAAAAGGAGCACATCCCCCTTGTTCCAATGTTGAGCACCAACGTGTAAACCTTTTCCTCTCGAAAAAGTATCGTTCAAAGTCAGAAGTTTAAAGTTTCTGAATTTAGTATCATGTGCTACCTTCGTCAGTATCTTCTGAACATCATGTAATCCATCAGTACCAAAATAAACTACGGTAAGAAAAACTCGCCTATCATGGCGAATACCCACTTTGACGAATTTGTCCATAAAACTGCGAAATTTTTCAATTCGTCCTGATAAGGGTAGGATTACGTTGATGAGCTGCTTGGCCGTTTTTTCCGATTCGTCACTCAGGATCTGTATCGGAGCAAATGGTCTCATCATTTTCACAGTTCTGTAAGTTCTTGAAATATTTTTTTCTCTGAAATAAAGAGAATACTGTGTTCCCGTTGTCGGGTCATTTCTGTAAACTCCTTCGACGAAGTCATCAAAAGTGTACCTCATCTTACCTTGGCGATCTTTATTCACAACCTCCAAAGCTCTGACAAAGACTTCGAACAAATCTTTTCTTTTGTAACCTATTGGTTTTTCAACGACACGTTTTCCTAAGCTGAGATCGACAGGATAAACTCGACTAAATGTAAAATGGGAAAATGGAATGATTTCATACTCGTTGTTGAGTTGCACACCATGTTTCAGTTCAGAAGCTTCAATCTGTTTTTCAATGAATTCCCCACAGTCTTCCACGCCCAAAAGGTTGTGTGAGGATACACTTTTTATAGGAATAGGCTGGATATCTTCATGCAGCTTATGGTAAGAATCCAGTTGCTTTTTCAAGTTTTCTATTTCATTTTGAAGGCGTTGAATTTCAAGTTGGTATTCGCTGTGGTCGTTTCTGTTGCCTTCTGACTCTTCTTCATTGCTGTTTAGTTGGAATGAAGTACCCAAAACATCAGGCGACATAGGACCCGACGCCGAGCTCTCGACTAGAAGTTCTTCTTCCAGTTTCAACCCACATCGACCAATCAGAATGATGGATACCACGGAAATAGAGAACAGCAACAACACAATCCTGCTAGCCAGTCTCATTTTTGATGTATTTGCATTTTTCTCCAACTCTTTTTTTTCGTCTACATACCATGTCATTGAGGCTTTAAGGTATGGAGCTTCAGCAATGTTTCGGTTAATGTACGTTCACCCTGAAAGAATAAAAAATTACATTTATTATTTTTTCATGAACATTTACAAGAAACACACTTGAAAATCATCATTCGGTATTGATTCCAAAGCAAGACTATTTGATAGACACAGCTGAACGTAAAGCTAAACTAATAACGTTGAAATTCCACATGACCAAAGCTTGTAACAAGAATTTTTTAAAGCTTTTTTATAAGATATTCATTAAATAAAACTATCATTAAAAATATGGTGTGCCCCCAGTTTCGCCTGCATGCAGTTCCCCCTCCCCTTCCCCCGCCTTAAAAATATTAAATGTATGATTGAAACTGAAACACAGGGGGGAGGAAAATTGCATTCCGGCGAAACTGAGCATAAACCGAAAATGTATGTCTAAGCTGCAATTTGTTAAAACCTTTCTGTAAATGTAAAGCCATGGCTACCTGCGAACGGCCTAAAGCATTAGTTTTAGGTTTGAACTATAATGTCATATTTATAGACATCGATAAATTTTAAGTTCTGTAAAAACAATGATTTTGAGTATAAATAATATGTTAAGCAGATTATAGTTTAATTCATTCTGACCTTATTTCCTCTACATTGCCTAGTTAAAATATCAATTAATTTTTCTGCGTTTGAAAAGTTTGAGAAATAACACGTATTCAATATTCGCACTATGCTACTGCTTTTGTTATTCATTTTACCACAGCTCAATTGGGCACTAGAAGATAGTAAATTGGCTATCATTCAGCCACACAATTGACTTTTATTGGCTGAATGAAACATAATTTCCGCTTCTGTCGAGAAAAATGGCTCCATGCATTTATCATTTTTCTTGAAAGGTTGAATGGGAATGACCACAAGCGACTTGCAGACGACCCTGATGTTTTTTACTCATACACTGTGAGAATATGATCAGTGTGAATTCTACAGCCAGTAATGCAATAATGCTAGATTTGTATTAAGGAATTTCAGCAGTATAATGTGCTTTTAAAAGTTAATTAGTACAAAATATAAGGAAACTAAGAAATCTGTATTCAAATCTGCTGTAATAATTAACTACTAACTAATTACAAACGTGGTGGAATCATTTTAGCAGTAAAAAATTAGATCAAAGATGAAAAAAGAATGTAAGGCAGAATCCATCTCAATTCAACAAGGGGCGTAACATGACGGTCTCCGATTTTTTTGAATTCAACATTTGTTAAAATTCAAAAAAAAAAAAAAGAAATACTTTTTTTTTGTTTTGTTTTGTCCAAAACAACTCCTGGGCCGAAATACAAGCTGCCAAAGATGACTGTCCTGTCATGATTTCTCACTATCCTGTCATGGGATTTTCGTCAAAATCTTTAAAGTACATTATCTCAGGAACGGTAGAACACATTTTGTTGCGGTTTGTATTATTTAAAAGAATATAGTTTCCTGTTTAAAAAAATATGCATTATTTTGAAATACGTGCTTTAGTTTTTTGCCAGTCTTTTGAAAAAAAAAAGTTTATTTTATTTATTTTTATTTTTATTTATTTATTTATTTATTTTTTTTATTTTTTTTTATTTCTCTCAAAATGCCTACTTTAAAAATTTTCATCTTTTTACTGTTTTTCAGTACCACTGAGTGTTACGTTCCCTGAAAAGCAGAGCTTCCACTTTTTTGTTTAAGAGATTTTAGAATCGCAACAAGTGGACAGAAAACACTTTTAATTATGTTATATAGCGAAATTTACATTCTGAGTCTTTATCCAGGAGTTTTATTTTTTATGGAAACAAGAACTCAGTCTCCAGATAATTGGCTGCATTTCCCCACGCAAATTTCGCTATATAACTTAATCAAAAGTGTTTTCTGGCCACTTGTTGAATCTTTTTTTTTTTTTTTTTTGATGTTTCAGGTCTGCCGTTACGTTAAGAGTTCCTTATAAACCCCATTTTTTCAAATGCCTCTAAAATCTTTTAAACGAAGAAGTGGAAGCTCTCCTTTTCAGGAAACGTAGTGCTCAGTAGTACCAATAAACTAAAAAAAAATTAAAATGTTTAAAATTAAAATTTTTGAGAAAAATTTAAAAAAAAAATTACTTTTTTTAAAAAAAGACTATGGAAAAAAAACTAAAGCACATTTTAGTAAGTTACCACCTTATTGCCAGGGTTAAAGCAGAAATACATGAAATACACTGCCAACTCAGTCATTCAAGCCAAGGACTGCAGTTTCGTGCTTATTAGCACTCATCAGCCCGGCATAGGAAGTGACTGAGCTGGAGGTGGAAAACCTCTCGGCTGGAATGACTGAGTTGGCGGTGTATTTCATGTATTTCTTCCTTAGCCCTGACTATAGGGCGGTAACTTACTTAAATTACCATGTATTGCATTCAATCTTTGAGTTGAACCGAACCATTGCTTAGGTCACTCGTCTGGTCAGTGCTAATTTTATATTAGCTACCAGTTTGTTTGTCACTCTTGGTTTCCTTAAGAGGTTTTCCACCTCCATCTCAGTCACTTCCTATGCCGGGCTGATTAGCGCTAATAAGCACGAAACTGCAGTCCTTGGCTGGAATTGCTGAGTTGGCGGTGTATTTCATTTAAAGCCCATATTTCAAAGTGTTGCATATTTTTTTTGAACAAAAAAAAAATATCCTTTTAAATAAAACAAACCGCAAGAAAATATGTTATATCCCTTCCTGAGATAATGTATTTTAAAGATTTTAGTGATGATCCCATGACAGAACAGTGAGAAATCATGACATGACCGCCATCTTTGGCGGCCTATATCCCGGCCCAGGATTTTTTTGGGGTTAAAAAAAATCTTAATTTTTTATGAATTTTAACATACGTAAAAGTCTAAAAAATCGGAGACCATCATGTTACGCCTCTTGTTGAATTGAGATGGATCTTACCATAAGTAGTTTTCGCAAAATGTGTTGTAAAAATTACAGCAGCGTCGTGAAATTTCCAATTCAGAAACTTCTGCACTAGGTATAACAGTTCGTAAAACGTTCCTGAAAATTGTACAGTACCTAAATCAAAAATGTTGACTACGATAATAGACAAAAGCATTATTAAAGTTTCAAATGAAACTACAATAATAATAAAAATAATGGCAGTTCTATGTTTCACAAGCTGAATAACCATTGAAGAATACACTTTCAAAGAACTATTCAGAGCTCTGTAGATCTAAGGAAACGCTCATTTTGGGTAAGGTTCTTTTTCACGAGATATAATTAAATGAGTTAGAACTTATTTACTTCTTCGTCCATGAAGAGGTTAATACTATATGAAATAATATGTTTTAACTCTCTATTCTGTACTTTAAACTAATTGGACAACATTTAAATGAAATATTTTTTCGTTCTTTATAGTGAAGTGTTTTTTCTGGCATAGGTACCATCAGTTTTATGTTGCAGTAAATAATTAAGTTGAAATTGAATCTTTAAAAACAAACATTCAGTATTTTAAAATAATAATAATAACCTTGCTGCTTTTCATAAACGCTCCTTAAATCATCACGGCCATTTTAACATCACGGGCCATTTTATGTTTAAACTGAGATTTTTTGTTAAGAGGAGATGCCATAAATATTGATCAGTTTGATAAATATTGTTTTCCTCACATGTCATATTTAAAGCAAATGTGCCAATAAGATACCTAATACTCATAATGAGAATCCTGTTTTGACTGGTGAAAAACACTCTTACAGGACGCTAATAGAACCAATAGAAGTTTGAAGGTAAGTGTGGAGATAGTTTTATTTTTTCAAAATGGTCTCTTGATTGCCCAGGTTGACACAAACAAGCTGGGAAATGTTTGGCGAAATCCGACGAGTAGTTTTCGAGTCTATCCAAGGCATTCATTCATACATATATACAAACATTCATTTTTAATTCCTTTTTCGAAGTAAAAGAAGTATTGTGTTCACTCGCGCGAAAAAATGTTCACCCAAAAATCGGTCTTTGTTTCCATTTTGCTCGCCCCCGAATGAATATTGAGTTTTTTTCAACCCGACCACACGTGGATATATGCCTAAAAACGTATAGACTCCCGAAACATCCATTTTGACGATCCCCAAATTAATTACAACGAGTTTTCTCGTGACATCCGTACGTGCGTATGTACGTGAGTATGTGCGTATGCATCTCGCATAACTCAAAAACTGTATGTCCTAGAAAGTTGAAATTTGGTACGTAGTGGGGTCTAGTTGTGCACTTCTTCTTTTACTTGCATTCAGATGTTCTAAAGTGGGTCTTTTACACTTTTTTTGGGGAGGAAGTCATTGTTAATTTCAATGCAAACTCAAGTGATGTTATAATTTGGTAATTTGGCAAACACTTGGCAATATATCGCTAAGCTTTCGGTCGCCAAGTTTTGTCGCCAACTTGGCGACAAATTTGAAGGTTTTTTTTTTTAAATTTTTAAATTTAGTTTCAATTTGGCTATTATTGGCGATATTTAGAGAGTTAACCATTGAATCAAATTAAAATTTCCAATATTGGTTAAATTGATCTGTATAAAAAATTTTTTTTTTTTTTTTTTGCTTCGGTTCGCAACGAACTTGGGGATGAAAATATTTGAAGTGTTGTTTTGCTTACTCCAAGACCAAGGCACTATTATCATAAATTAGCGTAAAAGGAAGTCATGTGATGCTCGTTATATATAAAGATTTAACCCTTTGCGGGTGGAACCTGATTAAAACCACGTTCAAATTGCCCGAACTAGATTCAGTCAACACTGACAAGGGGTTAATTTTACTGCTCCAGACCAATCTTTTTTGCTCTTTGTTCGTGCAAAAGTAATTTTGCTCTCAACATTTTTATTTATTAACTGTGACAATATATTTTTATTATTTTGAAACCAACTTCTTTTCTTCA
This sequence comes from Uloborus diversus, assembly GCF_026930045.1. Classification (NCBI taxonomy): domain Eukaryota; kingdom Metazoa; phylum Arthropoda; class Arachnida; order Araneae; family Uloboridae; genus Uloborus; species Uloborus diversus. The sequence goes on along the minus strand of NC_072736.1, from coordinate 89,687,260 downwards.
GTACAACCAATTATTTGTACCCATATTGTAAATCTGCCACTTTTTAAAAAGATATTCCTTTAAAGAGTTAGTTATTCATAAAAAATCAGGCAAGATGTGATCACTCATGTGAATAGTAAGTAGTTATGCAAACATGAAACATATAAATGAAAAAAGAGGGCTTTAAAAATTCTTACTGACTTTTAATTAAAAAAGTATATATGTTTGTAGCATTCGCAAAAGAAAGGTCTTAGTCCATGAAGAAAGCAAAAATGCTACTTTCTTAGACTATATTTGAAAATTTAATAACATAATCCCATTCCTGGAAAGAAAAGAAAATGTATGCTATTTTTGAAAAGGTATTTTAATTAAACATGTTTTAGTACTTGAAAAGAACTCTGAGAGTAGAAAAAGGAAGTTTCTTAACTTGGAGTGCAAGAAAAAGGAATTAGAAAAGTTTCTGTATTATTCTAGAAAATTCTATCAATCTATTGAGAAACCAAATATTCTAATCAGATATACATATCGTTTTTCTTAATGTATTTTCTAAGCTGAGGTGTTAAGATACTGAAAGTTTCGTTTCGAAATATTTTTTATAAGACTCTTTAAAAAGGAGTATTAACGCCAAATTATCAATTTCGAATCTCTATCAATAACTTTTTCAAATTTGTAGCCTTTTTGCTACTCTTAATTATTGCTCATTTGTGTAATTTAAAACAAAACTAATAAAAGTCACATTATCACTACTTTTCAGGAAAGTGTAAGGACGTTTGTCTGGTGCATGCAAAGGCTGGGACTCGCGCCCTTTTAACACTGGTGAGTAATTAGGAAGGACATTTTTTTTCATATAGAGTTACGCTGTTAGGGTTAAATACAGACTAAGATCCAAGCCAAATGCAGTAATAACCTGAAAATTGCCGTTCTTGAACTTACTTTACTCTGGTCCTGAGATACAGATTTAAAAACTTCATGCGCAAGCAATGAAAACCAGCTAGATAATAATTGAATTGAATTTCCATTAAACTCTGTTAGGAAATTTTCCCTTTCTATTATTAGGTTTAATTATTATTTAATTTTGAGTTTTGTACATTTGCAAAGAAAATCATCTAGATAATAATTGAATTAAAATGTTTTTCCATTAAACCCTGTTAGGAAATTTTCCCTTTCTTTTATTTTTAATACCCGCACGGCTTTGCCCGTAATAGAAAAATCAAAAGGTCTTTTGGTTCGCCTGTATATTTACAAATAATGTATGGTGAATTTTCTCGCCAGTTGGCCTGTACCCATCTTACGGTTCCACGTTATGATAATTTAGCAATTTACTCGTCCATCTTATATTTTTGTTCTTAAAATTGGAATATAAAAAGAACCACATCGAATTTTCGAAAAATCGCTTCGAGGTGCACACCCCATGCTACAAACTAACTTTGTGCCAAATTTCATGAAAATCGGCCGAACGGTCTAGGCGCTATGCGCGTCACAGACATCCTACAGACATCCAGACATCCAGACATCCTCCGGACAGAGAGACTTTCAGCTTTATTATTAGTAAAGATTATTATTTAATTTTTCGTACATTAGCAATGAAAATCAACTAGATAAAAATTGAGTTTAAATTTTATGCATTAAACTCTATGAGGAAATTTTCCAAAGCAGTAAACTTAATATTATTTTAAGTTATTTTTTGTTGTGTTGTCTAGAATTTTGCACGTTAGCGATGAAAGTCATAGGGTAAAATTGAATTAAACTCTATTATGAAAATAAACTAATCAGTAACCTTTCTATTATTTTTAATTTTTTTAAATAGAATTTTGTAAATTAGCTATGAAAACCGAGTAGATAATGATTATATTAAACGTTTTATTCATTAAAGCTACTATATAACCCAATTATCTATCAGGAAAGTTTTCAAAGCTGTGACCTTCCTATTATTTTTTATGGTTGTTTATTTCAGAATTTCGTGCATTACCAATAAAATCAATTTGAATTAAACTTTTTTTCATTTAACAGAATTTTGGAAAAGCGGAAAATACATAAAATTTAAACAAAGTCAAAAAGTTAAACTAACAGCCTTAAAACACTTCAAACAGGTATAGGTGAGGGTTGCCCAAAGCGAGTAGGCATAGCGTGCAAGCTGCGATGTATGCGTTATGTCGTGTTTACCCGAACCACACCGAGTTTTTATCAATCCCGGCAAAACAGCAGTGAAGCGGCCTGGCGTAACCAGACTCAAAATAAGACATATCTAAAAAATACGTAACTTTTGATTAGTCGAAGACCAATTTATTCTTTTAAATGGCAATAATATAACGTTATTCTGACACCATCAACCAACAAACTACGGTGGTCATTTTGTTTGTTTCTTTTTTTAAATTTAAGGTCATAATTATCGAAATAATAAACGCTCCTTTAGGCAAAGCGATTAGGGAAAAGCGAGTATAAGATTTAATCATATATATTTATTAATAATTTCTTGACACATGGTCTGACTTAGATTTTCTGTCTCAATAGGATAAATATAACTTTAAAAAAAAATTTTTTTTTTTTTTGATGTAAATTAGTTAATCTATTAATTTAATAATTTTTTTAATGTTTTATAAACAAATATGCTGACTTAGATTTTAAATTTAAATTGGATAATTATAACTTTTTTTTAATAATGGCAGAGCCAATTAATTTAATTATTTATAACTTCATATTTGATTGGCAAATGCACCTAACCACAATTAGTTAAGCTTAGCCGCTTTACCCGAACGGCTTTCTCGCTTTAGGCCCCCTGGTAAGGCAAAGTGGGTTTTTCAAATCTTTGTAATGTTTGACAATAAATAAACATTGGGTTTGAAATATTGAAAGAATCTTTTTTTTTTTTTTTTTTTTGAAGTTCACGAACCCTGCTAGGAAATAAAACCGAAATTGTTGCAATAAAAATACAAAATCTACAACTTTCGAGCGTTCTTCTTTAACCCACCCGGGCCATCCTCCCCTATTCCTTTTTGAAAGGTAGAAAATCCGACACATTTCACAAAAGATCATTTTTTAGATTATTTCCTGTGTAAATTTAAACACAAATAAAATAAATAAATAAAAGACTTAAGGGATGGAAAAATCAGTTATTTCAAAAGTAGCTGTTAATATAGGGAAAAGAAGGATCATGGGATATGAGAAACGTGCTTCTTGAAATGGAATCTCACACACACACACGCAAAAGTCTTTATAATGTTTCTTTCTAAATTTTGAACAATAAGATCTTTTTAAGCGCCTGAATTCCTCTGGCTACCACAATCATAAAGATAGCTTTCAATATTATTCTAATATAACTAGAAAATCGCCCGTTAATGTATGACGGGTGAAAATTGCTTCTACATTTGAACGAATCCATTGCCTGTTTAGCAATATTTTGATAGTTGAAATTTCACCCCTAACTCCAGTAGACGAGCCCTAAACTCCAGTAGATAGCGTTCATGGTTGACCGCGTTTTCTCTTCTTCATTCTCCTAAAATGACAGTTTAACCAGTAAAACAGTTGTCGGATCCAGTTCAGCCCTGTCAAAATAAAGCATTTTCTAGCATGTCAAACATTACCAAAACATTTTATCAAATTATCATGCCGTGGCTCGAGTTTCATTGTGAATGACGTCAGCGTTACTCGATCATTGGCTATTATATACGTATATGAGGATGTTACTTAGAAGGGAACAGTACGACAAAATGACCGGGATCCAGGTCTTAGGAGATCCTAGCACCTCAATAGAAGGATGGCATGGGTAGGAATTAGGAAGGGGTCTCCTTACGTCTGTATTTCGCCTTGTGGCGTGGGTAAATTTTTAACGGATCTAGCCAAATATTTTCTCTAATTTTCATATTCATGTTTTCTGTATATGCAATATACATGCATCAATTAATTCTTCACGAAAACGGATAGCCGGAATTTTATAAAATAACACGTGATATAAAAATAAATAAAAACGTAAATAACTACACAAGTTCATTACAAACCGGCCCATACCGACAAGTATCCATACTAAATTTTCAATGGAAGGAGAAAAGAACTAACCATTTATTAAATTTTTTCTGTAAGTCAGGAATTGCCTTTTGCAGTGCTGATATATTTTTTAAAGCCATGCCAACAAAAATTGCAACGAATAACCACAGTTTATCTATGTTAGTAATTAAATGTGCTGATTTTTCAGTTTGATAATGCTTTAAAGGACACTAAATACAGGTTTGAATCTGCAGTGACAAAGAAAATTGTCTACTTCTTTAGTAGGTAAATTCCAGGAAAAAGGATACATGACTCTTGAATTTTTGAAATTAATAATCTGCCACTTGCCATATATCATTCTCTTCAGGAATAAATGAATTTATTGCATATTAACCTGTTTTTCCCAAATATTTTGATGACTTTCAGAAAATCAAGTGCAAAATAAAGTTTTCTCTTTATGTTTTTAAGATAAAGAAATCTCTGTTTTGTTACATACTGTAATTTGAATAAACTTATTATCAGCAAATAATATTTAGGTTAACTCTTATCTTTCGAATGTCTAGTTAAACTTTTGGTAAGAAATTTCAAATTTATTTTATTTCAACCATGAAGTAGGTCCATTATTGAGGTGACAATTTGATGTCCTTCCGTTATCGAAATACTACGTCTCAATTAGTTCCCCAAAATCCTATAGGATATAAGGGGGTCCCTTGTGAAGGAGGCATAGTTAAAATTTTAATAGATATTTAATTTATATGGTTTTTAATGGTAACGGAAGGACAAAAAAATACGGTAACAGAAGGACATTTGTCTATAAGCTGATACAGGATAATATTTAAGAATGATAGTAGAAAATAAACTACTGTTTAAAGTTAGTAGTCACATTTAAAACATATAAAAGTAATATTCAAACAAAAATTATAAGTGCTTTCATTTAAAAAATAAACTTTTATTTAAATTTTTTAAAAAAATGTTTTGTAATTTTATTTCTTATATTGTATGTGATGAAAATCATGAAAACCATTTCCAAGCATGTGAAAATCTTTTTGGTATGACATGCTTGTGGTATGACAAGCCAATTCAAGCAGAAACATTTGCTTACAAACTTGCAATTTATATTGGAACAGTACAATACTGAAACTGCTTTTAGATTTGTTGCCACAAGTCACAGAAAAGGACTGTTGAGAGCACTGGTTTAAGTGTTAAACGTACTACGAAGAGATCAGTAAATTCAAAGATCAACTTTCATAAAGATGGAGAAATATCCATTCTCCTCCTGACACCCAAAATATGCACTATTTTAACCTTGTAACAAGTTATATCATTGAATATAGAAAGTACTTCAACAAATCGAAGGAGATTTCACTTCAAAGTCAATAGACTGAGGACAGTTATAAATAATGTTAAAAATGAAGGTACAGCTGAATCAAAGACACCAAATCAAAAAGAATATGCCAAATGATTCATCAACGTTTGGACAAGTTTTGTTAGTTGGATAGAAGGGAAAGAAATTAACAAAGAGCATTATTGGACAGGTACTTCATATAGAAGAAAAAGGAATAGAAATAGCTTGTTTGAGAATGCATAATAATGTGGGAATGATCTTAGTATTTCCTGAGAAAGAAGATAAATGTTCTATGGATTCAGATAAAATTATTGAGTATTTAAAGAATTCAGAATTGTAACAGATGGCTCATTCCATTAGATATTGTTTCGAACTGCTGTATTAGCTGAATAAATGTTTTTAGTTGAAATTTACTAAGTTTAATTGTTTTGGACTTCTTGTCCTTCCGTTTCCCTTAACAAATGCACAATTTATATGCTTAAAACAGTTATTTTTTTAAACTAGAGGTTAAATTGTAATGATTGAACACTCTCGTATGTGCTCTAATTTTTATACAATTTTCTCTTTTATAGTTTAGCTGAACTTTTGGGGAGAGCATGATAGTGTGAAAATCATGTTGCAAAAATGTCCATCCGTTACCGTTTTTTAAATTTGATTTTTTTTAAAAAAAATACTAACGAAAAACTCTTTTCTTTGGCTTTTTTAGCAACTTACTATGATGTGTACAAAAGTCTATGCATCAGTTTTAAAAAAATATGTATTTTGATTTGCTCACATGCATGAATCCGTCGATGTTTTTTGTAAAAACCGTCCTTCCGTTACCGCTGGAATTCACCAGTAATCCTCTATCTCAAAAGTAAACTTGTAAATTAAAACATTTTCATCATAATGCCGCCGCAACCGGTTAGTACACAAGAACCTGTTTTTATACAGTGGATAGGGATTGCATACAAAAAAAAAATGTTCGAAACTTCACCAGTATCTATAAAAAGTTGGTTTCGCAACACAGTTAAAAAATATTTTTTTTTAATGCGGTGGCTAGGGACAGCATTAAAAATGTCTCACGTAGAAAATTACCCAAAAACTTACAAAATAACTAGGAATTGCATATTTTTAAAACAAATCAAAGTAAATCAAGTGATGATAGTTTTGCCGAGTAGTCGGACAAAATTTCCCGAATAAGGAATTTTTTGGGATGTCCCAGTAACTTCCCATCGGGATGCCATGCCGTCACTTGAAGACACTCCACTCCCCAAGTTTTCATATACCGCACAAAAAAATCGCAAAAAAAAAAGACCGCAAAAAGCATGTTTGGGTGTATTCAACATAGTATTGACAGTTTTGTTTTCGATCAAGTCACGGAACATCAAAACAAATTCCACGGCACAAAACTTCTAGCAAATAAATAAAACATTTTCTGATCAGTTCTTCATTCTGAGGAACTATACGAAACAAAGAAATCATTCAGTACGTATAAACAAAGAAGTGAAAGGAACAATAATATTCTCCTGTAGTACTTATTTATAACTCTTTCAGGATTGATCCGGGATATGTTGTTACATCAGTGGAAAAACAGGGAACACGTATTGATGAAATGAGTTGGAACATTCTTCGATATTATATGGTAGTCACAGATGATTACATCTTTGATGCTCCAAAAGATGAAATACGTAGAGTAAAATATTCGGAATTTTCGCCTTGGCCCAATTCTGTTATTTTATTTGTTGAAATTTAACAAGTTCTACAGCCAAACTTTCGTTAGCCACTAACCCCAATAAGGATCTTAAGCTTTGTGGTAGAGTAGATACTTTTCTAAATACATATAACTATTAAATTGAAGATGTAAATAACAGGTATGTCTAGTTTTGTGAAAAGGGGTTCAGTTGATTTTGTGTAAATGGAATGGGCAAATGTTTTTTTTTTTCCTTTTGGTTCATTAGATATGTAAAGCTGCAATTGTTTTCCGAAATTTTGTTAATTCATTACTCAAATTAGAAACAGTTGGATAATTAATGGCTTTAGTTACATTTAATCTAAAATTAAAAAGTAATCTTGAATAAAAGCAGAAAAAATGACAGCACGAATACGATGCTTTCAAACAATGTGTTTCATTTGCGATAATTAAAAAATTAAGATAGAATGTATTTTTCGAACAACAGATGGTGTTTTTACTTGTAAAATGTTTCTAATACCTCAATGCCATGGGAAGCTGCATCTTATAAATTATTTGCATTTGATAATTTATAAATAAAATTTTTGAACTGAAGTCGAAAATATGTCCTATATGTCCCTCGTGGCTTAAAGAATTTGCTTTCATTTTTGGTCATATTGTGTCCAAAAATAACCATTTTCGATAGATATTTTGAGTTCAAATCAGCTACATAAACTACAATCTGTAGCCAAAATGTTTAAAGCATTGTATTTATTATTCAAATGTTAATTTTTGCTTCAGCGTTTTATCTTAACTCAGCCTAGTTTATTTAGCATTCTAATTGATTTATAGAAGTTTTTTGATCAATAGTTTACTAGAAAACTATAGACATTGGAGAAAATACTGTAATCTGATAAAAAAAAAGAACAAAAAAATGAAAGTCGTGTAAAAAATATGTCACACTAGCGGCACAGTAGTTAATGTGCGAAATCATTTCAATTTCAGACTTGTAACAAGGCAAATATTTAGACTTTCGTAAAATTTGTCTTTTTCATTCAGAACGAAATCTAGTTCTCTTTTTAAAAAAATGGAAACAACATCTCACATACTATGGAGATAATAGCTGTGTTATCAAGCGCATAATATTTTCTAAAAAAAAAAAATTCTTTTTCTTTTTTAATATATATATATATATATATATATATATATTAGGGCTCGACCGATGGCATTTTTTGGCCGATGGGCCGATACCGATTGTTGACCGATTGTTCAAAGATGGCCGATGGCCGATGGCCGATTGTTTTCTTCCAAATGGCCGATTGCCGATGGCCGATGCCGTTGGCCGATGGCAAAAAAAAAAAAAAAATCAAACAGAAATAAATTGATAAGATTGTCAGGGATTTAAAGGATCATTGATTCATTTCATTTTACTTCCTCTCTACGAATAAGGAATTGTAATCACAAAAAAATATCAGATTTCGACCTAAATTTCTTTTTTACGTTCACCTAATTTATACTTCACAAGTTTTTTCGGATTATCTACATTCATATGTACCTAAGAACATATAGATGACCGAAATATCCCTTTTGAACGCCTCCTCAGTTAATGGGGTCGTTTCCAAAATTTTAAAAGTATTTTTTTCTGAAAGAGCGTGCTTAAAAACAAAGGATCTGACCATTTTTTAAATAATTTGTTTAAGTTAAATATTTTTTAAAAATTACTTAAATCGGTGTACTTTCATTGTTTACGTTTCTGTCTGATGACATCACAAATGATGAAATGCCAATCAGTGTTGCCATTCACAGCGCAAAATATTTAATTCGCATCTTTACTCACGTGTATTGGCAACGATATGATTGATAGCAAGCGTAGAGCGCAATTTTAATTTGCTTCTTGATTATCATAACGTGCAAATGCAGTAGAAAGATGCTCCAAAGAGCATCATTTGCGACGTTATCAAGACCACGCCTTGTTTGAAAAATTGGACATTTTAAAAAATTAATTTAAAAAATAACTGTTGGGAAAATGAAAGTCTTTTCTGGGTCCATGTTTTTTTTTTTTTGCTTATTCTATCAATTTCAGTGACAAAAAGTACTACTTTTGACTGAAGGAAACAACCCCATTATCGCAAAATCTCTTGTGATGTCTTCATGTGCGTAAACTTGCGTCACTCCAAAACGTTATGAAATAGTAAATTGAAAACTCATACGTATGTAGTATGATCTAAAAGTTCGAGGAGGACAAGTTGTATAAAACCTTACCCTGAATAGTTCATATTACCGATGCACATATATCGACAAAATAGTCACCTTGAACGATTATGCACTCTGTCATTGTTCGTATAGCTTTTAGAAGCACTCCTAGAAGACATTTTTCGCAACCTCCTGTAAGGCCTCTTGCGCTGAAGCTTTAACTTCATCGTGGGGAAAAAGACGACTTTCATGTTGAGGATGCACGGTTCGATTGGTCAATACTCTTATATGACAAACAAATAACATAACGTTTCTTCGGACTTAGCTCCGTGTGACTTTTACTTGTTCCTAGCAAAAAAATATTTGCATGGACGCCGCTTTCTTCCATCAGGAGAAGATAAAGCTGCATCATAGAATGTAGCGAAAAATGGCTTCCAGGAGTGTTTTCAAAAGTTATATGAACACTAGCACAAGTACATAGTCCTTCAAGGTGATCTTTTGAAGGTGGATGTGCTTCGGTAATGTGAACTAGTCTGGGTAAGGTTTTATACAGCTTGTCCCCGAACTTTTGGATCGTACTACCTACAATCTGTATAGGGTGTAGTAATGCTTCTCCTTTTTGAATGCTGTATGATGAAAGAGAAAGAACAGCCCCCCCCCCCCAAAAAAAAAAGGAAAAAAGAAAAAAAGGCAGAAAAACAAAGAGACTGTTTTATAACCAATTGATTTGTTTTTTTTTTTTTTTTAATTGAACATATAACTAAGATTTCAGTGATATTGTAATAATGTAAGGATTTAGGTACACTAAACATAGTTAAAAAACATTAAATTGTGTTGTTTAATCATTCAAAAAAAATAAGAATAAAACTATGAAACGTCAACAAATTACGCAATTAAAGTGGAAAGATTGCACGTAGACATTTTTTAGTCATCAAATTAAACAAAAAAGGTAACACATAAATTACAACATTAAATCAAAGTAGGAATATTTTTATACTTATTTAACATTTAGGAATAGAAAAGTTGGCATTTTTCATAAAAGGAGGCCATAACAGTGACACAACTTTTGCTGAAAAAAGAAATAGCCATGAAAAGAGCGAGGTTCTTAAAACGCAGCTACAATAAACAAACTCAATATTTACACCAAGTTAATAACTGATCACATACACTATTTGATCTGATGTTTGCACACATAATATTGTACAATTTGATTGTTTAACCTTTTAAGAAGCTTTACAAAAAAGTTCAAATTAAATTTTTCAATTTAACAACAATTTTCTGAAATTAAAAAAATTGCATAATAGAAAATCCTTGAAATTTTTCCATAAAACAGGAAATTACCTTTTTAGTTGATTCAATATAAATACATAGAAATAGTTAATTACAACAGAAAAGAAATCGATCGCTATTAATGATGCAAATAAGATGGCGCATTACGAAATATAGGTGAAACAAATATGAGAAATACGCAAAATGACATTTCTTGACAAAATAAATAATCGCTAAATATTTAAGAAATGCTTGAAACGAGGAGGGAGGGTTAGGGGGGTCACCCTCTGATTTTGGAGTAACTCACACTTCGGCCTCAACCTCGGCCTCATTTTTTTAGTACAGAACCGCTACCACCAACGCCTCGGAAGAGTTTCTAAATCTACTTCAGCACTTCCGAAGAAAAAATTCAAAAATCTCCTTGATTTCCGAATTATGTCACCATTCAAAACGTCTTTAATCAATTTCTTACATTAATGCTCTAAATTCTTTCTAAGCAATAGATAAAGTTTGAAAAAAAAAATCTCTAGTTTTATGAATGGTGTTAGTTTTAAACAACTCAGAAATTCAACTAGAGTTTAATTTCAGAAATTGGGGGAGTAGGAGGAGCTGCACGCAAGTGTTCTCAGAAATTCAAAAAATAGTCGTAAAAAATAGAGTTCAAAATAATCATAAACATTGAGCAGAAAAAACCTTTCAAAACTTGCACTCGAGTTTGTTTTGACGTGCAGTGGCAGATTTAAAATATAGCAATTGCAGCAATTGCGCGAGAGGCCCCATAACCATACGGGCACCGTAGGAGTTACAAAAATGCTTATGATAAATGTTTTACAACTTCTGTGATAGAGAAATAGGGCACTAAAATGTATTTCGACGGGCCTCAAACTTGTAACTCTGCCAAAGCGATACAGAAAAGACTGCATTACTGTGATTCATATTACAAATATCGAAAAATTAAAAATTACCGTCGGTTCTACGAGAATCTAATAAAATGACACAGAAATCGGTTTCGCCATCTCAAATTTGTTTCCATGGTCTCAAATTTGGCAATATACGTACGCACACCCCACATGCGAAAATTTATCCTTCTACAGATTACCATTTTTGAGTTATGACTTATGAGAAATACATACGTACATCCTGCTGCAGGAAAAAACGCATTAATTAACTTGTTTGGTACCTGAATGCAGTATTAAAAACTCTTTCAGGGGTGACAAAAGTAGAAATTCATACTGAAATTCAAGTAAACAATTTTATATGAAAACAATAACCCCCTTTACTTTTTATTGAAAAGTAAAAGAGCAAAGGTCCATTTTTTCCGAAAACATCGGCCAATTCCATCGGCTTTTCAATGTTTTTTAAGGCCGATGGGCCGATGTTTTCTGCAAATTAGCATCGGCCGCCAATGCCGATGCCGATGGCTAAATTGTTGAACCATCGGCGCCGATGCATCGGCCAGGCCGATGCATCGGTCGAGTCCTAATATATATATATATATATATATATATTTATTTATGCACGTGATTTTAAAAATGCTTAATTCATTCATAATTTTTTAATGCAGTTTTAGTAAAGATATGACTGAAGCGTTATCTTGCTAAGGAAGTTGTACGTTTAACGTACAACTTCCTTAGCAAGCTTCCTTTTTAGCTGGCGATTCACATCGAAGAAAAGTACATAGAGACACACCACCACAAGTCACAAGCCCTACTTAAATTAAGTTATCATGTCTATCAAGGAATCAAACACATTATATTGTTTTGACGACAAAAATACTAGCTTGTAGTGACTGTAAGTATTAATTTGCACTGTAAGTTCTCCTTTTTAAACGAAACTAAAATACAGGGTTTTTATAAATCTTGCATTCATAAAAAAAAAGAACTAACTTTGTTTGATAAACTAATAATCATGTTAGTTATAGGTGAAAAAACAAAAGTTTCCCCATATCTCCTCTAGTTTTTATCCTATATTTTTCACTAAATTACCATTATCCTTGAAACATTTTGTACGTGTTAAAAAAAATCAGTTCTTTTCACGAACATCAAAATTCAATGATACACCCCTTTTCGTTCCATAAATGCCCCATTTTCGCGAACAGGAAACATAATCAGTCCATTTACGCATCATGTATTAGGGGTGTTTAAAAAGTACAAAAATCCACACACCCATGTTCAGGGTGATTTATCAACTGCAAAAATAAGAGACAAGAAGCCGTTGCTCCGCGTAAGCAGAGCGGAGATACGAAAGCTGAATTATGATACTTTCTTCTTTCGCGTAAGCAAATGATTGATGATTTTGAAGATTGGTCCCGACCTTCTTTTCTGTTCAGTGGAAACGTTCCAGCCGGGCTACGGAAATAAAGTGAATATTGGCAGACTCTTAAAATGTCATCTGGATAATATATTTTATTTCAATTTCAAATGCAAAGATGGATATTTTTCTTCAGCTTGAAAGTTCTCGTTCAAGTTAAGCTAAATGAATATGAAAAAAGAGTTTCTTTTCTAATATGTTCAAGCACTTGGTGAAGTACAATAAAAATATTTGTTTTTTGTTGTTCAATACTGTTTAAATAACAGATGGGATATTTAAATTAGGTCTTATGATTCTGAATTTTTACTTTTGTTTGAGAAATGTGTTAATTTTTGTAAATGGTCACTGAGACATTCTCTAACATTTAGTGCTGAGCTATGTGTGCTATTCAAAGCACATTTACAGTTTTTGCTAAAAGGGATCGTTACTCTTTAACGAGTCATTAGTAACTAGATATACCTCTTATGAATATTTCTGTGCTTGACGAACTTTATAGTTGTTAACAAGACAAATGATAAACGTTAACAAATTTTTTAAAAAATCTTTCAAAATCTGATGTGGGACCTATACTATTTCCTTTTACGCCTGTTAATAAATCGATGGTTTTTAAAAATTAAAAAGAGTGGGTACGTGTACTCATGTACTGAGTCTACAAGCAATACTTTTAAAATATACCTTTTTCGAAGTTTATCCATCCTTAAAAAAGTTTGTTAAAAACGTAGGAAATGCCATTGTAAACGAATGCGATATTTTTCGATAGCATCTAAAATCAGAGTTTGGAACAACAGAAACTAAATGAAACGTGCGAAAAAACCATTAATGCATCTACTAGTGACTAAAATAGAGCAGGAAAAGATGTAAAACACAAAAATTTTCGCTGTTACGATACTTTCTTCATAATGTAAAGGGAAGTAAAAATATGGTGTGTAAAAGTATAATAAAAGTCTGAAGCAGCTAGTTTGCATTATCGTTTCTTTTTAGAAATTGATTTCGTCAGAATAATGTCATATGATCAAATCGTAGCGTATCTTTGTGTGAAATGAATGTCTTGTAAAGTTTTCTGACAAATGACATTACGCTTCTCTTACAAGTACAGTGTCAAAATGACTTTCAATTTCTTTACCGAAGTACTTTTTGAAAGAAACTCTTCGAAAATTTAAGCTATACAGATATCTGTTTTGCAATTGCAACTATGCCGCAATTATAGTTGATAACATATTACGGGCAATCGAAAAATTTCCACTGAAGGTGGTGGCTTGGTTGGACAAAAAATTATTACGCATAGAGCTTAATGAAGAAAATGGCTATGTTAAAGTTTTTCTTTATACCATTTTTTAATGAGCTACTTCGATGTAAATTAAGAAATAGATGTTCTCCATTTACATCGATTGAATTCTCAATTAAAAGAAGATATAGTTCTGAAGCTGCTTGTTTTGTATTTTAGATCCGCGTTTCCAAACCTCTTCGTTGAAACTGAGCCCCTTTTAATGTTGTCTAAAGTCTTGGAAACTCTAACGTTCGCGCCGTAATACAGTCGAACTCGCACATAACGATCTCCAAGGGACCGCGATATTTCCTCGTTATAACCAAGTTTTCGTAAAAACGAGTTCGCGAAAAAAAAAAAAAAAATCATCATGGTTGCCTTTTTTATTCTTTTTAATCTCTATACAGTACGAAAGGAGTTGGTTAATTTCCTTTCAAATGTCTAAATGTCTTTTTTTTTGTGATTGTTTTTTAAAAGTACACATGCATAATTTTGAAATACTTCTTTAACACTACAAAAAAAAAAAAAGGTTCTGTCATCGCTTGTCATATTATTAACGATTTATCACTAACTTTCAGTTGACTTCGAGAAATAATAAAGAAAATTTATCAAAAGAGGATAAGCGGAGCTGGATTTCAATAGAATTTCAATGAATCATAAAAATATTGATTGCTTTAAGCGGGGTTTGCTCGTTAAAAGCAAGTTTTGCTCCCATAGATTGAACATTGTACCAACGAAGTATTTCTGATTACCTCGCTGAAACTGGGTTCTCGTTAAATCAGTTTTAAGCGAGTTCGACTGTATTTCTTTAAAAGAGAATTTTAATATTCAATATTATACTACATGATAACTTGTCAAAAAAAAAATCTACGTTTGTAAAACAGTTTGAAAACAGTATTACGATGAAAAAGTTCAGAAAAACTTGGGAACGAAGATGAAAACGTAACACGGAGTAGAAAACTCCTTAAATGTGTATGAAAAACTTATGAAAAGTGTTAATAGTTAAGATAAAGAACGTTTAGTGGTTAAAAAAGACACTATATTGCTAACTCATAAAAATTTAAATTACCAATATATTTTTAACCGACTTCAAAAAGGAGGAGGTTATCAGTTCATACCATATGTATGGTTTTTTTTTGTTTGTCCACTCACAGCGTCTCACCTAGTGAACCGATTTTGATGATTCTTTTTTTAATGGATAGGGGATGGCTCAACTTAGGTCCCATTACTTTGTTTGACCATATTTGTCCTTTAGAAAAAAGTTATGGGCAAAAAACCATAAATTTCATGCAATTTCCCTATTAAATGATTAAATTTAAAACCCATTGTTATGAAAGTTTGATGCCATACGACAGTAACATTAATAGTAATTGTAATGATAATTTTGAATGAAGGCTTCTCTGAAGCAAACATCAAGTTTCTTCAGGGGGATATTTCGATAATAATCGGGAATCTGGCGCTGTCGTCTCATTTTTGGCGTAAATAATTTTATGTTGGTAATCTTGCTGATTTATAGTAACAATACGTGAAATATCGAAATCTTCCCTTCTTCAGTGCTATTGATCCATAGTGGGGGTAAACCTAACCTGGAAGCGAGGTGATGCAGTGATTAGGATCTGCTTAGCCTTCACAATGCTGCCATTCGGTTTGCCTCAACTACAGTAGTATTTTTTTCGTTATCATCTATGCCAATAACAAACGATGGGAGCTAAGTAAGAAAATACAGAATTGCATCATGAGCAACTTAAATGCTGTGAAATGTAAATTAGTTAGGAAAAACGTAATACTTAAATGGTTATAATTAAATTAACTACACAATAATTCCAAAGAGGAACAAAGATAAGTTTTTAGTGCCAATCGCTGAAAGTTTAACGCGTGTTTATAGTTTTTTTTTTAGTATGGAGCATTTTTATGAAAAAAATAAGGTGAAGTTTCGCGATGGTAACTTCTTACTATTTCTGAAATACCTACATTTACACTAAAAAGAATGAAATAAAAAAATTTTGAAAAAAAAAAAAAAAAAAAATAGAACCGACTTCAAATTTGCTCTAAAAAGTGAAAAATAATTTTATTCTTTAAACACCATCGATAATGCTTTTAAACATAATTTTGAAGTTGGCGCAAAAACGATAGATAAAGTCATACACAGCTATAACTAGGGCTCGACCGATGGCATTTTTTGGCCGATGGGCCGATGCCGATTGTTGGCCGATTGTTCAAAGATGGCCGATGGCCGATGGCCGATTGTTTTCCTCCAAATGGCCGATTGCCGATGGCCGATGGCCGATGCCGTTGGCCGATGGCAAAAAAAAAAGAAAAAGAAAAAAAAATCAAACAGAAATAAATTGATGAGATTGTCAGGGATTTAAAGTATCATTGATTCATTTCACTTTACTTCCTTTTTACGAATAAGGAATTGTAAACACAAAAAAAAAAAAAAAAAAAATTAGATTTCGACTTAAATTTATATTTTACGATCACCATATTTATACATATACTCTTGTGATGTCTTCATGCGCATAAACTTGCGTCCCTCAAAAACGTTATGAAATAGTAAGTTGAAAACTCATACGTATGTAGGTAGTATGATCTAAAAGTTCGAGGACAAATTCTATAAAACCTTACCCTGAATCACATTGCTGAAGCACATCTATCTACAAAATAGTCACCTTGAACGACTATGCACTTCTGCCAACGTTCGTATAGCTTTTAGAAGCACTCCTGGAAGACATTTTTCGTAACCTCCTGTAAGGCCTCTTGCGCTGCTGCTTTTAACTTCATCGAAGGGAAGAAGGCGACTTTCATGTTGAGGATGCACGTTTCGATTGGTCAGAACTCTGATATGACAAACAAATAACATAACGTTTCGTCGTACTTAGTTCCGTGTGATTTTTACCTGTTCCCAGCAAAAAAAAAAAAAAAAAAAAAAAAATGCGCGCCGCTTTCTTCCGTGAGGAGAAGATAAAGATGCATCATAGAAGGTAGCGAAAAATGTTTCCAGGAGTGATTCCAAAAGTTATATGAACACTGGCAGAAGTACACAGTCATAAAACGACCTTTTGAAGGTGGATGTGCTTCGGTAATGTGAACTATTCTGGGTAAGGTTTTATACAGCTGGTCCTTGAACTTTTGGATCGTACTACGTACAATCTGTATAGGGTGTAGTTGTGCTTCTCCTTTTTTGACTGCTGTGATTAAAAAGAAAGAACAACAGCAAAAAAAAGAGACTGTTTAATAACCAATTAATTTGTCTTTTTTTTAAATTGAACATATAGCTAAGATTTCAGTAATATTGTAATAATGTATGGATTTAGGTACATTAAACATAATTAAAAAACATTAAATTATGTTGTTTAATCATTCAAAAAAAAATTAAGAATAAAACTATGAAACAGGAATATTTTTATACTTATTTAAAATTTATGAATAGAAAAGTTTGCATTTTTCAAAAAAAGCCTATAACGGTGACATAAATTTTGCTGGAAAAAGAAGTAGCCATGAAAAGAGCGAGATTCTTAAAATGCAACTACAATAAAAAAAACTCAATACTTACACCAAGTTAATAACTGAATACATATACTACGTGATCTGATGTTTGCACAATATTGAGCAGTTGGACTGTTTAATCTTCTATGAAGCTTAACAAACAAGTTCAAATTAATTTTTTCAATTTAACAATAATTTTCTGAAATTTAAAAAAATTGCATAATAGAAAATCCTTGAAACTTTTAATAAAAAAACTTAAATAACTTATTCATTGATTTTATATAAATACATAAAAATAGTTACAACAGAAAAAAATCGATTGCTATTAATGGTGAAAAAAAGACGGCGCATTACGAAATATAAGTGAAACAAGTATGAGAAATACGCAAAATGATACCCCTTGACCAAAATAAATAATCGCTAAATATTTAAAAAATGCTTGAAACGACGAGGTAGGGTTAGGGGATCACCCTCTGATTTTGGAGTAACTCACACTTCGGCCCCAACCTCGGTCTCATTTTTTTAGTACAGAACCGCTACCCCCAACGCCTCGGAAGAGTTTCTGAATCTACTTCAGCACTTCCGAAGAAAAAATTCAGAAGTCCCTTTGATTTCCGAATTATGTCACCATTGAAAACGACTTTAATCAATTTCTTACATTAATGCTTTAAATTCTTTCTAAACAATAGATAAAGTTTGAAAAAAAAATCTTTAATTTTATAAACGGTGTTAGTTTTAAACAACTCAGAAGTACAACTAGAGTTTAATTTCAGAAATATAGGGAGTGGAAGGAGGGGCACGCAAATGTTCTCGGAAATTCAAAAAATAGTCGTAAAAAATAGAGTTCATAATAATCATAAACATTCAGCAGAAAAACCCTTTCAAAACTTGCACCCGAGTTTGTTTTGACGTGCAGTGGCGGAATTAAAATATAGCAAATGTTGCAATTGCGCGAGAGGCCCCATAACCATAGGGGCACCGTAGGAATTACAAAAATGCTTATGATAAATGTTTTACAACTTCTGTGATAGAGAAATAGGGCCCCAAAATGTATTTCGACGGACCCCAAACTTGTAACTCCGCCGAAGCGATACAGAAAAAACTGCATAACTGTGATTCATATAACAAATACCGAAAAATTACAAATTGCCGTCGGTTCAAAGGGACTCTAATAAAATGACACAAAAACCGGTTTCGCCATCTCATATTTGTTTCCATGGTCTGAGATGCTATATTAGTTTTGCATTGAAATAAGTAATAAATAGCCACAAAAAATGAGTAAACAGGCTTTTCAGAACACCTGAGCGAAAACAAAAAGGGAAGTACACAACTGGAACGTACGCACACCCCACATGCGAAAATTTATCCTTCTACAGCTTACCATTTTTGAGTTATGACTTAGGAGAGATGCATACGTACATCCAGCTGCAAGAAGCAACGCAATAATTAACTTGTTTGGTACCTGAATGCAGTATTAAAAACTCTTTTAGGGGTGACTAAAATAGAAATTCATACTGAAATTTAAGTAAACAATTTTATATAATAACAATAACTCCCTTTACTTTGTACTAAAAAATAAAACAGCAAAGGTCCTTTCTTTTTCAAAAACATCGGCCAATTCCATCGGCTTTTCGATGTTTTTTAAGGCCGA
Organism: Uloborus diversus; assembly: GCF_026930045.1. Lineage (NCBI taxonomy): Eukaryota > Metazoa > Arthropoda > Arachnida > Araneae > Uloboridae > Uloborus > Uloborus diversus. The sequence continues at coordinate 89,668,131 of NC_072736.1, read as the reverse complement.
TGGGCCGATGTTTCCTGCAAGTTAGCATCGGCCGCCGATGCCGATGACTAAATTGTTGAACCATCGGCGCCGATGCATCGGACAGGCCGATGCATCGGTCGAGTCCTAGCTATAACTCAACTACAACTATAAATTTAACCAGGCCCAGTTTCTTCACTATCACAAAAAGTATGCATTGATGACAACATAGTTGAATAACGATATAAATGTTTCGTTCATAACTTTGGATATTTTTCTGAAAAAAAATATGAACGAAGCATGGTTACACTGGATTTTACGTTTTGTTTTTGCGTCAACTTCAAAAATTATGTTTAAAAGCATTATCGATGGTGTTTAAAGAATAAAATTATTTTTCACTTTTTAGAGCAAATTTGAAGTCGGTTCTATTTTTTTTTCAAAATTTTTTTATTCTAACTTCAAAAATAACTTGTTTAACGAAGGCTTTTTTTTCTTTTTTTTTTTTTTTTCGAGGAACTTTTTAGTGTTTCAAGAAACCTGAAGGCATCAAGGTTGAGAAATCTGTATATGTTTCCGAAAAATTGCTCAAAAGGTCAAAAAAACAAAACAAAATGGAGACAGAGAGAGAGAGAGAAATAATACATCATAACTCATATTTATTAAAGTAAATTACTAGTTATGGCATTAAACATGAGCTGCATTTGGCAGACGATAAAAAAAAATTAATCAGCAGAATAATTCTTTTTATTTTATTCATTTACTAGCGGTACCCGCACGGCTTTGCCCGTAGTAGAAAATTAAAAGTTATTTGGTTTGTCTGTATATTTACAAATAATGGATGAAGAAGATAAATAAATACCTTTGTGCTGAATAGTAAAGTCAGACCAAACAACGTAAGTAGAAGCACAAATTTTTAAATTACAGCAGACACGTGTTTCGGCGTTACAGGGAACGCCTTTTTCAATGCAAAAAATAATGAGCTTATGGATGAAAAGACATCCGACAAAAGCCAAGAGCAGATAAGCATGCAGCTTAAAAGATAAAAACAGCGGATTAGCCAAACACTAATGACAAAGTTATAAACCGATCAAGGAACCAATAGGAATGCAAGCAAAGGCCAGGAGCTTTCTCTTAGGTACGAACCCAGAAAGAAAGAATTCAATTGGACAAGGATTAAGCCGAAGCTTAAACAAAAAGAAAAGAAATTGTCAGTAACCGTGAACCGCAAGAAAGGAAAAGCAGAATGGAAAACCAAGAAATAAAATAAACAGAAACAAAAAATATTCGAAAAAAGGAAAAATAAAGATAAATAGAAGAAAATTGGGGGGGGGGGTGTCAATCAAGACAAAAAGGTAAAAAAAAAGGGGGGGATGGGGAAAGGACAGTATTAAAGATATGGGAGCCAAATGTTAGAAAAATATGGAACTGCACTAAGATCGTTAACTAAGTTAGAACTGTTCCTCAAAATATGAAAGGATTCCAAAAAGTCAAGATCTGATGAATTGGGGCATTTTTGGATAATCTGAAAAGAGTTGAAATCAAAAGAGTGATTCGAATCCCAACAATGTTGAGCAATACTAGATTTATTTAATTGTTGTTTTTTCACATAATTTTGATGCTCTTTCAAGCGAATTTTTAAAGCACGCCGAGTCTGTCCAATATAGGCAAGTTTTCAACTACAATTAATTCTATAAATTCCACAACAATTAAGAGGGTGAATAGGATCTTTAAGAGAAGAGAATGAAAGTTTATTAATAGGAGAGAACACCACCTGGAATTGGAAACGTTTTAGAATCTTAGCAACCTGATAGCTTACAGATGGAAAGAATGGCAAAACAACCAAATTCTTTCTGATGAAGATTCGGTTAAGAACATTAGTTTGGGATTTATTTGAAAGTTTTTTATAAATGGAATCAATCAAAGTTGGCGGATAATCTCTATCAATTGCCACAGCTTTAAGATAATTAAGTTCCACTTTAAGAAGTTCCGACGAAGAACAAATATTAATTGCGCGATAAACAAAAGAATTGAAAGCAGAATATTTTTGATTTGGAGGATGAGACGATAGGCTATGAGGAGGTAAAGAGACAGCAAAAGGTTTGCGATAAACAGTAGTTTCAAAACCAATTTCAGTACGAGAAACAAGTACATCAAGAAATGAAATGCAATTATTCCGTTCTTTCTCACAAGAAAACTGAATATGAGGATCAATGGAGTTTAAAATAGATAAAACCTCATCACTCTCAAACTGATTCTGGTTCATTAGAACAAAACAATCATCAACATACCGCACATAAAATTGGAACTGCAGTTTTTGGAACAGCTTAACCTCAAAATAATGCACGTAAATATCACTAAGAATGGGGCTAAGTGGGTTACCCATAGCCAGACCATCTAACATAATATAAAAATTCCCATTAAAAACAAAAGAACATTGCTTAAGACAAGTACGGGTAAGGAAAATTTAATCCTCAATTTCCGTATTGGTGAAATGAAATTCAGAAAGTCTTCTACGAAGGCATTGCAATGAACCCTCGACGGGAACGTTCGTAAATAAAGAGTTAACATCAAAAGAAGCCATAAAAGAATTATTTGGAACGAAACTATGAATTTTTTTAACAAACTCAACAGAATTTTTAATAGTAAATAAATTGTGACTCCTAAGGGGAGAAAACACAGAGACTAAATATTTTGCAAGTTTGTACGAAGCCGTACCAATATTGGAAACAATCGGCCTGAAAGGAATACCAGCTTTATGCACCTTAGGTAAAGCATAAAATCTAGCACAATTAGCAATAGATGGAACAACAGAGCGTTTAACATTTGAAGGAATAGACTTAACAGACTTGACAGCAGATGCAATAGTTTTTAACTCTTTATCACTAGGATCTTTAGAAATTTCAGCATATGGCCCAGAAGAAATCAAATCATTAGTTTTATCAACATAAGATGATTTGTCAAGAACAACAATTTGGCCACCCTTGTCAGCTTTGGTAACAACCAGATCAGAATTCGAAACTAAGTCTTTAACAGAACGGCTAACAGTATTAGCAAATACAGGTTTAGAAATTTTCGAGTTAAAGTCAATATTAGAAGCTATAAGATGCCGAATCGAATCTTTTTGAGAGGAAGTTAAGGCACTAAATTTAAAAGCTTTCTCAACAGGAGCAATAAGCTTTGAAAAAGAAGGATTAACACTCACAGCAAAATTATCATTACATTTTAGAGCCTCAAATTGAGAATTACTTAATGGAATTCTAGAAAGATTAACAACAACATTCTTATTAACAACAGGTAAATTATCAAGAGGAACGACATGAGAAGATTTACAAAGCATAGCTAATTTCTTTTTCAAAACAATTTGATGTTTATCAGTGGAACGAAGGGTTCTAGACCAAGAATTTCTGTGAATAATGTTAAAGTTGGGAATGGAATTAGAAACCGAAAGATGTAAATCATAAAGTTCACGTTCAATAAACAATAAATGTTTCCTAGTTTCCTGGATCGAAGCTCTGAGTAAAGCCAATTTCGACCGAAAGATTACTTTGTCAATTTTTACAGAACGTGGTAAATTACATTTCAAAGAAATAAACTTCGGAATAATTTTCTTGCGCCTACACTCTTGAAGAAATTTTAAATGGTTCAAAAAACGAAATTTCTTAATCCGAAGATTGGCAAACCTATTGATTTGAGACATAATCAAAACCAAACCAAAACAAATGAAAATAAACAAAATCAAACAATAACAGAATGAATAAGAAACACGAAGTAAAAAGTCACGATCAAAATACAACAATAGACAAAAATTCCGAAAACAAAAACAAAAACACAAATTGCAAAAAAGGCGGAAAATGTAAACGTAAGGCCCGTTTAAGCCACAAATAAGATAAATAAATACTTTTGTGCTGAATAGTAAAGTCAGACCAAACAACGTAAGTAGAAACACAAATTTGTAAATTACAGCAGACACGTGTTTCGGCGTTACAGGGAACGCCTTTTTCAAGGCAAAAAATAATGAGCTTATGGATGAAAAGACATCCGACAAAAGCCAAGAGCAGATAAGCATGCAGCTTAAAAGATAAAAACAGCGGATTATCCAAACACCAATGACAAAGTTATAAACCGATCAAGGAACCAATAGGAATGCAAGCAAAGGCCAGGAGCTTTCTCTTAGGTACGAACCCAGAAAGAAAGAATTCAATTGGACAAGGATTAAGCCGAAGCTTAAACAAAAAGAAAAGAAATTGTCAGTAACCGTGAACCGCAAGAAAGGAAAAGCAGAATGGAAAACCAAGAAATAAAATAAACAGAAACAAAAAATATTCGAAAAAAGGAAAAATAAAGATAAATAGAAGAAAATTGGGGGGGGGGGGGGGGGTGTCAATCAAGACAAAAAGGTAAAAAAAAAAGGGGGGGGGGATGGGGAAAGGACAGTATTAAAGATATGGGAGCCAAATGTTAGAAAAATATGGAACTGCACTAAGATCGTTAACTAAGTTAGAACTGTTCCTCAAAATATGAAAGGATTCCCAAAAGTCAAGATCTGATGAATTGGGGCATTTTTGGATAATCTGAAAAGAGTTAAAATCAAAAGAGTGATTCGAATCCCAACAATGTTGAGCAATACTAGATTTATTTAATTGTTGTTTTTTCACATAATTTTGATGCTCTTTCAAGCGAATTTTTAAAGCACGCCGAGTCTGTCCAATATAGACAAGTTTACAACTACAATTAATTCTATAAATTCCACAACAATTAAGAGGATGAATAGGATCTTTAAGAGAAGAGAATGAAAGTTTATTAATAGGAGAGAACACCACCTGGAATTGGAAACGTTTTAGAATCTTAGCAACCTGATAGCTTACAGATGGAAAGAATGGCAAAACAACCAAATTCTTTCTGATGAAGGTTCGGTTAAGAACATTAGTTTGGGATTTATTTGAAAGTTTTTTATAAATGGAATCAATCAAAGTTGGCGGATAGTCTCTATCAATTGCCACAGATTTAAGATAATTAAGTTCCACTATAAGAAGTTCCGACGAAGAACAAATATTAATTGCGCGATAAACAAAAGAATTGAAAGCAGAATATTTTTGATTTGGAGGATGAGACGATAGTCTATGAGGAGGTAAAGAGACAGCAAAAGGTTTGCGATAAACAGTAGTTTCAAAACCAATTTCAGTACGAGAAACAAGTACATCAAGAATTTGCTGTCTCTTTACCTCCTCATAGACTATCGTCTCATCCTCCAAATCAAAAATATTCTGCTTTCAATTCTTTTGTTTATCGCGCAATTATTATTTGTTCTTCGTCGGAACTTCTTAAAGTGGAACTTAATTATATTTAAGCTGTGGCAATTGATAGAGACTATCCGCCAACTTTGATTGATTCCATTTATAAAAAACTTTCAAATAAATCCCAAACTAATGTTCTTAACCGAACCTTCATCAGAAAGAATTTGGTTGTTTTGCCATTCTTTCCATCTGTAAGCTATCAGGTTGCTAAGATTCTAAAACGTTTCCAATTCCAGGTGGTGTTCTCTCCTATTAATAAACTTTCATTCTCTTCTCTTAAAGATCCTATTCACCCTCTTAATTGTTGTGGAATTTATAGAATTAATTGTAGTTGTAAACTTGCCTATATTGGACAGACTCGGCGTGCTTTAAAAATTCGCTTGAAAGAGCATCAAAATTATGTGAAAAAACAACAATTAAATAAATCTAGTATTGCTCAACATTGTTGGGATTCGAATCACTCTTTTGATTTTAACTCTTTTCAGATTATCCAAAAATGCCCCAATTCATCAGATCTTGACTTTTGGGAATCCTTTCATATTTTGAGGAACAGTTCTAACTTAGTTAACGATCTTAGTGCAGTTCCATATTTTTCTAACATTTGGCTCCCATATCTTTAATACTGTCCTTTCCCCATCCCCCCCCCTTTTTTTTTTTACCTTTTTGTCTTGATTGACACCCCCCCCCCCCCCAATTTTCTTCTATTTATCTTTATTTTTCCTTTTTTCGAATATTTTTTGTTTCTGTTTATTTTATTTCTTGGTTTTCCATTCTGCTTTTCCTTTCTTGCGGTTCACGGTTACTGACAATTTCTTTTCTTTTTGTTTAAGCTTCGGCTTAATCCTTGTCCAATTGAATTCTTTCTTTCTGGGTTCGTACCTAAGAGAAAGCTCCTGGCCTTTGCTTGCATTCCTATTGGTTCCTTGATCGGTTTATAACTTTGTCATTGGTGTTTGGCTAATCCGCTGTTTTTATCTTTTAAGCTGCATGCTTATCTGCTCTTGGCTTTTGTCGGATGTCTTTTCATCCATAAGCTCATTATTTTTTGCATTGAAAAAGGCGTTCCCTGTAACGCCGAAACACGTGTCTGCTGTAATTTACAAATTTGTGCTTCTACTTACGTTGTTTGGTCTGACTTTACTATTCAGCACAAAGGTATTTATTTATCTTATTTGTGGCTTAAACGGGCCTTACGTTTACATTTTCCGCCTTTTTTGCAATTTGTGTTTTTGTTTTTGTTTTCGGAATTTTTGTCTATTGTTGTATTTTGATCGTGACTTTTTACTTCTTGTTTCTTATTCATTCTGTTATTGTTTGATTTTGTTTATTTTCATTTGTTTTGGTTTGGTTTCGATTATGTCTCAAATCAATAGGTTTGCCAATCTTCGGATTAAGAAATTTCGTTTTTTGAACCATTTAAAATTTCTTCAAGAGTGTAGGCGCAAGAAAATTATTCCGAAGTTTATTTCTTTGAAATGTAATTTACCACGTTCTGTAAAAATTGACAAAGTAATCTTTCGGTCGAAATTGGCTTTACTCAGAGCTTCGATCCAGGAAACTAGGAAACATTTATTGTTTATTGAACGTGAACTTTATGATTTACATCTTTCGGTTTCTAATTCCATTCCCAACTTTAACATTATTGACAGAAATTCTTGGTCTAGAACCCTTCGTTCCTCTGATAAACATCAAATTGTTTTGAAAAAGAAATTAGCTATGCTTTGTAAATCTTCTCATGTCGTTCCTCTTGATAATTTACCTGTTGTTAATAAGAATGTTGTTGTTAATCTTTCTAGAATTCCATTAAGTAATTCTCAAATTGAGGCTCTAAAATGTAATGATAATTTTGCTGTGAGTGTTAATCCTTCTTTTTCAAAGCTTATTGCTCCTGTTGAGAAAGCTTTTAAATTTAGTGCCTTAACTTCCTCTCAAAAAGATTCGATTCGGCACCTTATAGCTTCTAATATTGACTTTAACTCGAAAATTTCTAAACCTGTATTTGCTAATACTGTTAGCCGTTCTGTTAAAGACTTAGTTTCGAATTCTGATCTGGTTGTTACCAAAGCTGACAAGGGTGGCCAAATTGTTGTTCTTGACAAATCATCTTATGTTGATAAAACTAATGATTTGATTTCTTCTGGGCCATATGCTGAAATTTCTAGAGATCCTAGTGATAAAGAGTTAAAAACTATTGCATCTGCTAAGATAAATAAATACCTTTGTGCTGAATAGTAAAGTCAGAACAAACAACGTAAGTAGAAGCACAAATTTGTAAATTACCGCAGACACGTGTTTCGGCGTTACAGGGAACGCCTTTTTCAATGCAAAAAATAATGAGCTTATGGATGAAAAGACATCCGACAAAAGCCAAGAGCAGATAAGCATGCAGCTTAAAAGATAAAAACAGCGGATTAGCCAAACACCAATGACAAAGTTATAAACCGATAACGAACCAATAGGAATGCAAGCAAAGGCCAGGAGCTTTCCCTTAGGTACGAACCCAGAAAGAAAGAATTCAATTGGACAAGGATTAAGCCGAAGCTTAAACAAAAAGAAAAGAAATTGTCAGTAACCGTGAACCGCAAGAAAGGAAAAGCAGAATGGAAAACCATGAAATAAGGTAAACAAAAACAAAAAATATTCGAAAAAAGGAAAAATAAAGATAAATAGAAGAAAATTGGGGGGGGGGTGTCAATCAAGACAAAAAGGTAAAAATAAACAAAGGAAGATAGATAAAAATGAGTGGGAAAAAAGGGGGGTATTAAAGATATGGGAGCCAAATGTTAGAAAAATATGGAACTGAACTAAGATCGTTAACTAAGTTAGAACTGTTCCTCAAAATATGAAACGATTCCCAAAAGTCAAGATCTGATGAATTGGGGCATTTTTGGATAATCTGATAAGAGTTAAAATCAAAAGAGTGATTCGAATCCCAACAATGTTGAGCAATACTAGACTTGTTTAATTGTTGTTTTTTCACATAATTTTGATGCTCTTTCAAGCGAATTTTTAAAGCACGCCGAGTCTGTCCAATATAGGCAAGTTTACAACTACAATTAATTCTATAAATTCCACAACAATTAAGAGGATGAATAGGATCTTTAAGAGAAGAGAATGAAAGTTTATTAATAGGAGAGAACACCACCTGGAATTGGAAACGTTTTAGAATCTTAGCAACCTGATAGCTTACAGATGGAAAGAATGGCAAAACAACCAAATTCTTTTTGATGAAGGTTCGGTTAAGAACATTAGTTTGGGATTTATTTGAAAGTTTTTTATAAATGGAATCAATCAAAGTTGGCGGATAGTCTCTATCAATTGCCACAGCTTTAAGATAATTAAGTTCCACTTTAAGAAGTTCCGACGAAGAACAAATATTAATTGCGCGATAAACAAAAGAATTGAAAGCAGAATATTTTTGATTTGGAGGATGAGACGATAGTCTATGAGGAGGTAAAGAGACAGCAAAAGGTTTGCGATAAACAGTAGTTTCAAAACCAATTTCAGTACGAGAAACAAGTACATCAAGAAATGAAATGCAATTATTCCGTTCTTTCTCACAAGAAAATTGAATATGAGGATCAATGGAGTTTACAATAGATAAAACCTCATCACTCTCAAACTGATTCTGGTTCATTAGAACAAAACAATCATCAACATACCGAACATAAAATTGGAACTGCAGTTTTTGGAACAGCTTAACCTCAAAATAATGCATGTAAATATCACTAAGAATGGGGCTAAGTGGGTTACCCATAGCCAGACCATCTAACATAATATAAAAATTCCCATTAAAAACAAAAGAACATTGCTTAATACAAGTACGGGTAAGGAAAATTAAATCCTCAATTTCCGTATTGGTGAAATGAAATTCAGAAAGTCTTCTACGAAGGCATAACAATGAACCCTCGACAGGAACGTTCGTAAATAAAGAGTTCACATCAAAAGAAGCCATAAAAGAATTATTTGGAACGAAACTATGAATTTTTTTAACAAACTCAACAGAATTTTTAATAGTAAATAAATTGTGACTCCTAAGGGGAGAAAACACAGAGACTAAATATTTTGCAAGTTTGTACGAAGCCGTACCAATATTGGAAACAATCGGCCTGAAAGGAATACCAGCTTTATGCACCTTAGGTAAAGCATAAAATCTAGCACAATTAGCAATAGATGGAACAACAGAGCGTTTAACATTTGAAGGAATAGACTTAACAGACTTGACAGCAGATGCAATAGTTTTTAACTCTTTATCACTAGGATCTTTAGAAATTTCAGCATATGGTCCAGAAGAAATCAAATCATTAGTTTTATCAACATAAGATGATTTGTCAAGAACAACAATTTGGCCACCCTTGTCAGCTTTGGTAACAACCAGATCAGAATTCGAAACTAAGTCTTTAACAGAACGGCTAACAGTATTAGCAAATACAGGTTTAGAAATTTTCGAGTTAAAGTCAATATTAGAAGCTATAAGATGCCGAATCGAATCTTTTTGAGAGGAAGTTAAGGCACTAAATTTAAAAGCTTTCTCAACAGGAGCAATAAGCTTTGAAAAAGAAGGATTAACACTCACAGCAAAATTATCATTACATTTTAGAGCCTCAATTTGAGAATTACTTAATGGAACGCTAGAAAGATTAACAACAACATTCTTATTAACAACAGGTAAATTATCAAGAGGAACGACATGATAAGATTTACAAAGCATAGCTAATTTCTTTTTCAAAACAATTTGATGTTTATCAGAGGAACGAAGGGTTCTAGACCAAGAATTTCTGTCAATAATGTTAAAGTTGGGAATGGAATTAGAAACCGAAAGATGTAAATCATAAAGTTCACGTTCAATAAACGATAAATGTTTCCTAGTTTCCTGGATCGAAGCTCTGAGTAAAGCCAATTTCGACCGAAAGATTACTTTGTCAATTTTTACAGAACGTGGTAAATTACATTTCAAAGAAATAAACTTCGGAATAATTTTCTTGCGCCTACACTCTTGAAGAAATTTTAAATGGTTCAAAAAACGAAATTTCTTAATCCGAAGATTGGCAAACCTATTGATTTGAGACATAATCAAAAGCAAAACCAAAACAAATGAAAATAAAAAAATCAAACACTAACGGAATGAATAAGAAACAAGAAGTAAAAAGTCACGATCAAAATACAACAATAGACAAAAATTCCGAAAACAAAAACAAAAACACAAATTGCATAAAAGACGGAAAATGAAAACGTAAGGCCCGTTTAAGCCAAAATAATAAGATAAATAAATACCTTTGTGCTGAATAGTAAAGTCAGAACAAACAACGTAAGTAGAAGCACAAATTTGTAAATTACCGCAGACACGTGTTTCGGCGTTACAGGGAACGCCTTTTTCAATGCAAAAAATAATGAGCTTATGGATGAAAAGACATCCGACAAAAGCCAAGAGCAGATAAGCATGCAGCTTAAAAGATAAAAACAGCGGATTAGCCAAACACCAATGACAAAGTTATAAACCGATAACGAACCAATAGGAATGCAAGCAAAGGTTGCCTTTGCTTGCATTCCTATTGGTTCGTTATCGGTTTATAACTTTGTCATTGGTGTTTGGCTAATCCGCTGTTTTTATCTTTTAAGCTGCATGCTTATCTGCTCTTGGCTTTTGTCGGATGTCTTTTCATCCATAAGCTCATTATTTTTTGCATTGAAAAAGGCGTTCCCTGTAACGCCGAAACACGGGTCTGCGGTAATTTACAAATTTGTGCTTCTACTTACGTTGTTTGTTCTGACTTTACTATTCAGCACAAAGGTATTTATTTATCTTATTATTTTGGCTTAAACGGGCCTTACGTTTTCATTTTCCGTCTTTTATGCAATTTGTGTTTTTGTTTTTGTTTTCGGAATTTTTGTCTATTGTTGTATTTTGATCGTGACTTTTTACTTCTTGTTTCTTATTCATTCCGTTAGTGTTTGATTTTTTTTATTTTCATTTGTTTTGGTTTTGCTTTTGATTATGTCTCAAATCAATAGGTTTGCCAATCTTCGGATTAAGAAATTTCGTTTTTTGAACCATTTAAAATTTCTTCAAGAGTGTAGGCGCAAGAAAATTATTCCGAAGTTTATTTCTTTGAAATGTAATTTACCACGTTCTGTAAAAATTGACAAAGTAATCTTTCGGTCGAAATTGGCTTTACTCAGAGCTTCGATCCAGGAAACTAGGAAACATTTATCGTTTATTGAACGTGAACTTTATGATTTACATCTTTCGGTTTCTAATTCCATTCCCAACTTTAACATTATTGACAGAAATTCTTGGTCTAGAACCCTTCGTTCCTCTGATAAACATCAAATTGTTTTGAAAAAGAAATTAGCTATGCTTTGTAAATCTTATCATGTCGTTCCTCTTGATAATTTACCTGTTGTTAATAAGAATGTTGTTGTTAATCTTTCTAGCGTTCCATTAAGTAATTCTCAAATTGAGGCTCTAAAATGTAATGATAATTTTGCTGTGAGTGTTAATCCTTCTTTTTCAAAGCTTATTGCTCCTGTTGAGAAAGCTTTTAAATTTAGTGCCTTAACTTCCTCTCAAAAAGATTCGATTCGGCATCTTATAGCTTCTAATATTGACTTTAACTCGAAAATTTCTAAACCTGTATTTGCTAATACTGTTAGCCGTTCTGTTAAAGACTTAGTTTCGAATTCTGATCTGGTTGTTACCAAAGCTGACAAGGGTGGCCAAATTGTTGTTCTTGACAAATCATCTTATGTTGATAAAACTAATGATTTGATTTCTTCTGGACCATATGCTGAAATTTCTAAAGATCCTAGTGATAAAGAGTTAAAAACTATTGCATCTGCTGTCAAGTCTGTTAAGTCTATTCCTTCAAATGTTAAACGCTCTGTTGTTCCATCTATTGCTAATTGTGCTAGATTTTATGCTTTACCTAAGGTGCATAAAGCTGGTATTCCTTTCAGGCCGATTGTTTCCAATATTGGTACGGCTTCGTACAAACTTGCAAAATATTTAGTCTCTGTGTTTTCTCCCCTTAGGAGTCACAATTTATTTACTATTAAAAATTCTGTTGAGTTTGTTAAAAAAATTCATAGTTTCGTTCCAAATAATTCTTTTATGGCTTCTTTTGATGTGAACTCTTTATTTACGAACGTTCCTGTCGAGGGTTCATTGTTATGCCTTCGTAGAAGACTTTCTGAATTTCATTTCACCAATACGGAAATTGAGGATTTAATTTTCCTTACCCGTACTTGTATTAAGCAATGTTCTTTTGTTTTTAATGGGAATTTTTATATTATGTTAGATGGTCTGGCTATGGGTAACCCACTTAGCCCCATTCTTAGTGATATTTACATGCATTATTTTGAGGTTAAGCTGTTCCAAAAACTGCAGTTCCAATTTTATGTTCGGTATGTTGATGATTGTTTTGTTCTAATGAACCAGAATCAGTTTGAGAGTGATGAGGTTTTATCTATTGTAAACTCCATTGATCCTCATATTCAATTTTCTTGTGAGAAAGAACGGAATAATTGCATTTCATTTCTTGATGTACTTGTTTCTCGTACTGAAATTGGTTTTGAAACTACTGTTTATCGCAAACCTTTTGCTGTCTCTTTACCTCCTCATAGACTATCGTCTCATCCTCCAAATCAAAAATATTCTGCTTTCAATTCTTTTGTTTATCGCGCAATTAATATTTGTTCTTCGTCGGAACTTCTTAAAGTGGAACTTAATTATCTTAAAGCTGTGGCAATTGATAGAGACTATCCGCCAACTTTGATTGATTCCATTTATAAAAAACTTTCAAATAAATCCCAAACTAATGTTCTTAACCGAACCTTCATCAAAAAGAATTTGGTTGTTTTGCCATTCTTTCCATCTGTAAGCTATCAGGTTGCTAAGATTCTAAAACGTTTCCAATTCCAGGTGGTGTTCTCTCCTATTAATAAACTTTCATTCTCTTCTCTTAAAGATCCTATTCATCCTCTTAATTGTTGTGGAATTTATAGAATTAATTGTAGTTGTAAACTTGCCTATATTGGACAGACTCGGCGTGCTTTAAAAATTCGCTTGAAAGAGCATCAAAATTATGTGAAAAAACAACAATTAAACAAGTCTAGTATTGCTCAACATTGTTGGGATTCGAATCACTCTTTTGATTTTAACTCTTATCAGATTATCCAAAAATGCCCCAATTCATCAGATCTTGACTTTTGGGAATCGTTTCATATTTTGAGGAACAGTTCTAACTTAGTTAACGATCTTAGTTCAGTTCCATATTTTTCTAACATTTGGCTCCCATATCTTTAATACCCCCCTTTTTTCCCACTCATTTTTATCTATCTTCCTTTGTTTATTTTTACCTTTTTGTCTTGATTGACACCCCCCCCCCCCAATTTTCTTCTATTTATCTTTATTTTTCCTTTTTTCGAATATTTTTTGTTTTTGTTTACCTTATTTCATGGTTTTCCATTCTGCTTTTCCTTTCTTGCGGTTCACGGTTACTGACAATTTCTTTTCTTTTTGTTTAAGCTTCGGCTTAATCCTTGTCCAATTGAATTCTTTCTTTCTGGGTTCGTACCTAAGGGAAAGCTCCTGGCCTTTGCTTGCATTCCTATTGGTTCGTTATCGGTTTATAACTTTGTCATTGGTGTTTGGCTAATCCGCTGTTTTTATCTTTTAAGCTGCATGCTTATCTGCTCTTGGCTTTTGTCGGATGTCTTTTCATCCATAAGCTCATTATTTTTTGCATTGAAAAAGGCGTTCCCTGTAACGCCGAAACACGGGTCTGCGGTAATTTACAAATTTGTGCTTCTACTTACGTTGTTTGTTCTGACTTTACTATTCAGCACAAAGGTATTTATTTATCTTATTATTTTGGCTTAAACGGGCCTTACGTTTTCATTTTCCGTCTTTTATGCAATTTGTGTTTTTGTTTTTGTTTTCGGAATTTTTGTCTATTGTTGTATTTTGATCGTGACTTTTTACTTCTTGTTTCTTATTCATTCCGTTAGTGTTTGATTTTTTTTATTTTCATTTGTTTTGGTTTTGCTTTTGATTATGTCTCAAATCAATAGGTTTGCCAATCTTCGGATTAAGAAATTTCGTTTTTTGAACCATTTAAAATTTCTTCAAGAGTGTAGGCGCAAGAAAATTATTCCGAAGTTTATTTCTTTGAAATGTAATTTACCACGTTCTGTAAAAATTGACAAAGTAATCTTTCGGTCGAAATTGGCTTTACTCAGAGCTTCGATCCAGGAAACTAGGAAACATTTATCGTTTATTGAACGTGAACTTTATGATTTACATCTTTCGGTTTCTAATTCCATTCCCAACTTTAACATTATTGACAGAAATTCTTGGTCTAGAACCCTTCGTTCCTCTGATAAACATCAAATTGTTTTGAAAAAGAAATTAGCTATGCTTTGTAAATCTTATCATGTCGTTCCTCTTGATAATTTACCTGTTGTTAATAAGAATGTTGTTGTTAATCTTTCTAGCGTTCCATTAAGTAATTCTCAAATTGAGGCTCTAAAATGTAATGATAATTTTGCTGTGAGTGTTAATCCTTCTTTTTCAAAGCTTATTGCTCCTGTTGAGAAAGCTTTTAAATTTAGTGCCTTAACTTCCTCTCAAAAAGATTCGATTCGGCATCTTATAGCTTCTAATATTGACTTTAACTCGAAAATTTCTAAACCTGTATTTGCTAATACTGTTAGCCGTTCTGTTAAAGACTTAGTTTCGAATTCTGATCTGGTTGTTACCAAAGCTGACAAGGGTGGCCAAATTGTTGTTCTTGACAAATCATCTTATGTTGATAAAACTAATGATTTGATTTCTTCTGGACCATATGCTGAAATTTCTAAAGATCCTAGTGATAAAGAGTTAAAAACTATTGCATCTGCTGTCAAGTCTGTTAAGTCTATTCCTTCAAATGTTAAACGCTCTGTTGTTCCATCTATTGCTAATTGTGCTAGATTTTATGCTTTACCTAAGGTGCATAAAGCTGGTATTCCTTTCAGGCCGATTGTTTCCAATATTGGTACGGCTTCGTACAAACTTGCAAAATATTTAGTCTCTGTGTTTTCTCCCCTTAGGAGTCACAATTTATTTACTATTAAAAATTCTGTTGAGTTTGTTAAAAAAATTCATAGTTTCGTTCCAAATAATTCTTTTATGGCTTCTTTTGATGTGAACTCTTTATTTACGAACGTTCCTGTCGAGGGTTCATTGTTATGCCTTCGTAGAAGACTTTCTGAATTTCATTTCACCAATACGGAAATTGAGGATTTAATTTTTCCTTACCCGTACTTGTATTAAGCAATGTTCTTTTGTTTTTAATGGGAATTTTTATATTATGTTAGATGGTCTGGCTATGGGTAACCCACTTAGCCCCATTCTTAGTGATATTTACATGCATTATTTTGAGGTTAAGCTGTTCCAAAAACTGCAGTTCCAATTTTATGTTCGGTATGTTGATGATTGTTTTGTTCTAATGAACCAGAATCAGTTTGAGAGTGATGAGGTTTTATCTATTGTAAACTCCATTGATCCTCATATTCAATTTTCTTGTGAGAAAGAACGGAATAATTGCATTTCATTTCTTGATGTACTTGTTTCTCGTACTGAAATTGGTTTTGAAACTACTGTTTATCGCAAACCTTTTGCTGTCTCTTTACCTCCTCATAGACTATCGTCTCATCCTCCAAATCAAAAATATTCTGCTTTCAATTCTTTTGTTTATCGCGCAATTAATATTTGTTCTTCGTCGGAACTTCTTAAAGTGGAACTTAATTATCTTAAAGCTGTGGCAATTGATAGAGACTATCCGCCAACTTTGATTGATTCCATTTATAAAAAACTTTCAAATAAATCCCAAACTAATGTTCTTAACCGAACCTTCATCAAAAAGAATTTGGTTGTTTTGCCATTCTTTCCATCTGTAAGCTATCAGGTTGCTAAGATTCTAAAACGTTTCCAATTCCAGGTGGTGTTCTCTCCTATTAATAAACTTTCATTCTCTTCTCTTAAAGATCCTATTCATCCTCTTAATTGTTGTGGAATTTATAGAATTAATTGTAGTTGTAAACTTGCCTATATTGGACAGACTCGGCGTGCTTTAAAAATTCGCTTGAAAGAGCATCAAAATTATGTGAAAAAACAACAATTAAACAAGTCTAGTATTGCTCAACATTGTTGGGATTCGAATCACTCTTTTGATTTTAACTCTTATCAGATTATCCAAAAATGCCCCAATTCATCAGATCTTGACTTTTGGGAATCGTTTCATATTTTGAGGAACAGTTCTAACTTAGTTAACGATCTTAGTTCAGTTCCATATTTTTCTAACATTTGGCTCCCATATCTTTAATACCCCCCTTTTTTCCCACTCATTTTTATCTATCTTCCTTTGTTTATTTTTACCTTTTTGTCTTGATTGACACCCCCCCCCCCCCAATTTTCTTCTATTTATCTTTATTTTTCCTTTTTTCGAATATTTTTTGTTTTTGTTTACCTTATTTCATGGTTTTCCATTCTGCTTTTCCTTTCTTGCGGTTCACGGTTACTGACAATTTCTTTTCTTTTTGTTTAAGCTTCGGCTTAATCCTTGTCCAATTGAATTCTTTCTTTCTGGGTTCGTACCTAAGGGAAAGCTCCTGGCCTTTGCTTGCATTCCTATTGGTTCGTTATCGGTTTATAACTTTGTCATTGGTGTTTGGCTAATCCGCTGTTTTTATCTTTTAAGCTGCATGCTTATCTGCTCTTGGCTTTTGTCGGATGTCTTTTCATCCATAAGCTCATTATTTTTTGCATTGAAAAAGGCGTTCCCTGTAACGCCGAAACACGTGTCTGCGGTAATTTACAAATTTGTGCTTCTACTTACGTTGTTTGTTCTGACTTTACTATTCAGCACAAAGGTATTTATTTATCTTATTATTTTGGCTTAAACGGGCCTTACGTTTTCATTTTCCGTCTTTTATGCAATTTGTGTTTTTGTTTTTGTTTTCGGAATTTTTGTCTATTGTTGTATTTTGATCGTGACTTTTTACTTCTTGTTTCTTATTCATTCCGTTAGTGTTTGATTTTTTTTATTTTCATTTGTTTTGGTTTTGCTTTTGATTATGTCTCAAATCAATAGGTTTGCCAATCTTCGGATTAAGAAATTTCGTTTTTTGAACCACTTAAAATTTCTTCAAGAGTGTAGGCGCAAGAAAATTATTCCGAAGTTTATTTCTTTGAAATGTAATTTACCACGTTCTGTAAAAATTGACAAAGTAATCTTTCGGTCGAAATTGGCTTTACTCAGAGCTTCGATCCAGGAAACTAGGAAACATTTATCGTTTATTGAACGTGAACTTTATGATTTACATCTTTCGGTTTCTAATTCCATTCCCAACTTTAACATTATTGACAGAAATTCTTGGTCTAGAACCCTTCGTTCCTCTGATAAACATCAAATTGTTTTGAAAAAGAAATTAGCTATGCTTTGTAAATCTTATCATGTCGTTCCTCTTGATAATTTACCTGTTGTTAATAAGAATGTTGTTGTTAATCTTTCTAGCGTTCCATTAAGTAATTCTCAAATTGAGGCTCTAAAATGTAATGATAATTTTGCTGTGAGTGTTAATCCTTCTTTTTCAAAGCTTATTGCTCCTGTTGAGAAAGCTTTTAAATTTAGTGCCTTAACTTCCTCTCAAAAAGATTCGATTCGGCATCTTATAGCTTCTAATATTGACTTTAACTCGAAAATTTCTAAACCTGTATTTGCTAATACTGTTAGCCGTTCTGTTAAAGACTTAGTTTCGAATTCTGATCTGGTTGTTACCAAAGCTGACAAGGGTGGCCAAATTGTTGTTCTTGACAAATCATCTTATGTTGATAAAACTAATGATTTGATTTCTTCTGGACCATATGCTGAAATTTCTAAAGATCCTAGTGATAAAGAGTTAAAAACTATTGCATCTGCTGTCAAGTCTGTTAAGTCTATTCCTTCAAATGTTAAACGCTCTGTTGTTCCATCTATTGCTAATTGTGCTAGATTTTATGCTTTACCTAAGGTGCATAAAGCTGGTATTCCTTTCAGGCCGATTGTTTCCAATATTGGTACGGCTTCGTACAAACTTGCAAAATATTTAGTCTCTGTGTTTTCTCCCCTTAGGAGTCACAATTTATTTACTATTAAAAATTCTGTTGAGTTTGTTAAAAAAATTCATAGTTTCGTTCCAAATAATTCTTTTATGGCTTCTTTTGATGTTAACTCTTTATTTACGAATGTTCCCGTCGAGGGTTCATTGTTATGCCTTCGTAGAAGACTTTCTGAATTTCATTTCACCAATACGGAAATTGAGGATTTAATTTTCCTTGCCCATACTTGTCTTAAGCAATGTTCTTTTGTTTTTAATGGGAATTTTTTATATTATGTTAGATGGTCTGGCTATGGGTAACCCACTTAGCCCCATTCTTAGTGATATTTACATGCATTATTTTGAGGTTAAGCTGTTCCAAAAACTGCAGTTCCAATTTTATGTTCGGTATGTTGATGATTGTTTTGTTCTAATGAACCAGAATCAGTTTGAGAGTAATGAGGTTTTATCTATTTTAAACTCCATTGATCCTCATATTCAGTTTTCTTGTGAGAAAGAACGGAATAATTGCATTTCATTTCTTGATGTACTTGTTTCTCGTACTGAAATTGGTTTTGAAACTACTGTTTATCGCAAACCTTTTGCTGTCTCTTTACCTCCTCATAGACTATCGTCTCATCCTCCAAATCAAAAATATTCTGCTTTCAATTCTTTTGTTTATCGCGCAATTAATATTTGTTCTTCGTCGGAACTTCTTAAAGTGGAACTTAATTATCTTAAAGCTGTGGCAATTGATAGAAACTATCCGCCAACTTTGATTGATTCCATTTATAAAAAACTTTCAAATAAATCCCAAACTAATGTTCTTAACCGAACCTTCATCAGAAAGAATTTGGTTGTTTTGCCATTCTTTCCATCTGTAAGCTATCAAGTTGCTAAGATTCTAAAACGTTTCCAATTCCAGGTGGTGTTCTCTCCTATTAATAAACTTTCATTCTCTTCTCTTAAAGATCCTATTCACCCTCTTAATTGTTGTGGAATTTATAGAATTAATTGTAGTTGTAAACTTGCCTATATTGGACAGACTCGGCGTGCTTTAAAAATTCGCTTGAAAGAGCATCAAAATTATGTGAAAAAACAACAATTAAATAAGTCTAGTATTGCTCAACATTGTTGGGATTCGAATCACTCTTTTGATTTTAACTCTTATCAGATTATCCAAAAATGCCCCAATTCATCAGATCTTGACTTTTGGGAATCCTTTCATATTTTGAGGAACAGTTCTAACTTAGTTAACGATCTTAGTTCAGTTCCATATTTTTCTAACATTTGGCTCCCATATCTTTAATACCTCCCCTTTTTTCCCACTCATTTTTATCTATCTTCCTTTGTTTATTTTTACCTTTTTGTCTTGATTGACACCCCCCCCCCCAATTTTCTTCTATTTATCTTTATTTTTCCTTTTTTCGAATATTTTTTGTTGCTGTTTATTTTATTTCATGGTTTTCCATTCTGCTTTTCCTTTCTTGCGGTTCACGGTTACTGACAATTTCTTTTCTTTTTGTTTAAGCTTCGGCTTAATCCTTGTCCAATTGAATTCTTTCTTTCTGGGTTCGTACCTAAGAGAAAGCTTCTGGCCTTTGCTTGCATTCCTATTGGTTCCTGATCGGTTTATAACTTTGTCATTGGTGTTTGGCTAATCCGCTGTTTTTATCTTTTAAGCTGCATGCTTATCTGCTCTTGGCTTTTGTCGGATGTCTTTTCATCCATAAGCTCATTATTTTTTGCATTGAAAAAGGCGTTCCCTGTAACGCCGAAACACGTGTCTGCTGTAATTTACAAATTTGTGCTTCTACTTACGTTGTTTGTTCTGACTTTACTATTCAGCACAAAGGTATTTATTTATCTGACCATCCCAATGTCTGAATTATTGCAAAAGCAAAGCAAAGAGCGAAAATTGAAAGTTATTTTAAAAGCCTTGCTTGAATTAATTACAAATATTTTATTTGTTAACAAACATAAGATGGCAACAGTTAAAAATTTTAAATCATTGAGATAATATTTCCTATCATTTCCATACAATTAAAATCACGAGAAATACGCAGACGACAATCTATTACGATTTATCTTTCTTATTGTTGCATTAATAAAAATATTTTTATTCGCAAAAAAAAAAAAAAAAAAAAAAATCAACACCTCTTGGAGCGATCGGCGTCAAAATTAAACCAGAGCCTGTTTACATATGGATTCACATATATTCCAAATTTCAACCAGAACGTAGCATTACTTCTTGAGATAGGGCACTCAAAATGGAAAAAAAGAACGGGTGATTGCGCTACCCCCTTTTTAGCTGTTGACACAAAAATAAAATCAGTTTTTATACCCACTAAGGGCTACTTGCCGATAAATTTTTCTTTCATTCCGTTCATTATTTCTTGAGATACAGCAGTCACAATTGACGACAAAAAACGTTCTATAGCTCAACCCCCGTTTGAGTTATTGACACCAAAATTGAATCAGCACCTGTTCCTGTTACTGGCAATATATGGACCAAATTTTGTTTGATTCCGCCAGTTACTTCCTGAGGAATAGCAAGCACGCGTAACTCGAAAAACGTCCCATTGCTCCACCCCCCTTGGAGGAATTCGCGCCAAAAACTAATGGGCACAAGTTCACATAGGGGCACATATGTGTACAAAATTTCGTTCGATTTCATGCGGTAGTTTTTGTTGTAGAGCGGCCACAAAAAACTGGTCACACACAGACGTGACACACATACATACACACACACATACATACATACACACACACATACACACACACACACAGACAGACAGACATTTTCCAAAAATGGTCGAAATGGACTCAGCACACCTCAAAACGTACGAATCCGTCAAAATTCGAAATTCGAAAATTTGCACGAATCCAATACTTTCTTCTATATATTAGATATAGAAGAAAGTAATAAAAAATTTTTTAAAAGAAATGATGCACAGATTTAGAATTCATAATTTATACACTTGATAAGAAATAAAATTGAAGCACCCTTTGCTTAGAAATTCCTAAGACTCATTAAATCCTTTTCAAGGACTCAAGAGCAATTAAAATTACTTAAGGCACTTCAATTGCCCTTTCCAATCTCTGGAAAAGTCTCTCTTTCAATTTGAGCAGTCTCAATAATTTGAATGTACTTTAAACTATATTTCGTATTGACGTCTTAAATAGTTTATTTTTAGTCATTTAATAGCTCTTGCTTTAAGACTTTTTACTTCTTAGTTGAGTTACATTTTAAGTAAAATACTAATAATAAATCTTTAAAGAATGCAGCTATAAAATTTGGAAACTATCACACCATACACCCATCAAGCACACAGAACTATGAAATATACCTTTAATTTATATGTCACTAGCTGCATTACCCGACGTTGCATGGTCTACCTCAAAAATAAAAGTTTCGTCTAGTGACACATGGTTAACAATCAGGTTTAGGAAAAGGGAAAGCACAATGAAATGAAAAAAAAATAGCACAAACATTTATCGTCAATGTGTAGAAAGCACGATTTTATGACTCAAAATTTAAATATAGACGTCATTGGATTTTTTCGTAATCATTCTGGATTTTCTGGCGAAATCCCCCAAGGTAGTCCCCATACACTCCATTTTAATGAAAAAAAAAACTTATGTGAATTCCTGAGCACCAAAGAACCGCTGCCCCATGTTTGGAAAAAAATCCTAAGAGAACAGGATTTTCATAAGAAAAACCCCTTGTGGGGTGTATTCCTCATAGATAGGCGAAAACCTCTATGACAATTCCTGACCATCAAAGAACCAATGTGTCAAATTTGGCTAAGATCCGATGAAAACTGTTGATCTGTATAAAGAAATCTCCTGTAGGAGGGAGGATGGCCCCCATTGAAAATAAAAACTACCCTAAGTGATTTCTTGAGCATCAAATGACCTATCAGCAAAATGTTTGCAAAAATCCAACGTAAAATGGATTTGCATAAGGCAAACCTCCGTGGGGAGTTTCCCCCCCTCCCCCCCCCCGCCCTCCTCCCTCATCGGTAGGCGAAAAACTCCCTCTGAAAATTCCTAAGCATCAAAGAACCTCTGTGCCAAATTTGGCAAAGATCTGACAAAAACTGTGGATTCGTAAAAGAAAACCCCCGGTGGGATGGAGACGGGGGGTTCCGATTGCGAACAAAAACTGCCCAGTGGCAATGTGAATTCTTGAGCATCAAAGGACCTCTCTGCCATATTTGGCAGAAATCTGATGTAAACTGTAATTTGTATTAATAAAACCATTATTTGGTTAATTAAAATATATAATAAATTTAAAACTATTGTTTTTTAACGTTACACATGTATTTTAATATTGATTTTTAAAAAATACAATTAATTTTTCTTCAGCAGATCCAATCTAAAATCCATATTATAGATAAATCAATTATCTCATCAATGTTATTATTTCACAAGCAATTTAACCAAAAAACGAATACAAAAATTTATTCACTTTTTCAATTCCGGTATTTGATGATGACTCTTAAACTGAAGTCAAAAAATACCAAATAAATGTGCTGAAATAAACTATTGATGTAACATAAAACCGTAAGTATGCTCGGATTCGCTCTGTTATAATAATTAGGGCTTCAAATCCGTGAATACTTACATAAAAGTCCTATTTTCGTGCATTCACCCCAAAAGTTCCGTCAGTCGGGAGTTTTCAGATGTACGTAATTATTCATCCAACCCAACAAGCGTACATTTTGGATTCTATCTTAGTATCTGAACGCAACAAGTAAAGGCAACCCTGTTGGATTTAAACACGGCACGGCACTGCTTTCCAGTTCCACAAAAGACTCGTAGCACCAAAATTGGCGAGATATAATTTTTTTGTTCTGCACAGCACGAAAATACTCGAAAATTTTGCTTGTGATCAGGTCAACTAAAAAAGGCATGAAAATCCGTAAAACTTCTAGGAAATCTGGAGGAATTAGCAGGCATGATCCACTCATTAAGCACAAGAATTGAATGAATATGAATTTTTAAGTCATTCCAATTAGTTCTTAATTAAGTCCGGCTCTTCAATCTATCAGACAGATTCAAATCTGAATATCGTTACCACAGTAATAAATATATATCGATATATTACGATACATCCGTATATAGACCAGCCCTAGGATAAAGTCCTCCCAAGACTGGGGCGCATTGTTCCCTCCTCCCCCCCCATAAATCCGCCCATGCAGCATGATGAACTGATTTGAAATTTCATGAATTTTTAAATCATTCATTCTTGAGTCGGGATTTTTTAAAAAAATATTTTTTTCATCTCATTTGAAAAAAGTTTAATTATTCTACCAAAGCTGCATAAAATTAGGGCTGCGGAGTCGGAAGAAAAATGGTGAACTAAGACTCCAGAATTTTTAAACGTCCGACTCCTCAACTTTTTAATTTTCTGAATTTATTTTTTCAAATTGCTCCCCCCTCATGGGAGGGGGCAAAACCCCTAAACAAGAGATTGAAATATTAATTCCTTTTTAAGAAATTTTCATGTATTTTATTGTAAATCTAAGATGTATACAACGTTAGAAATTCAATTGGAAAATCAAATTACCCAATAGTTGTGATTTCTATAGTAAGATTACTTAAAAATCCCATTTTTTTAAAAATTGAAAAGGATTAATTTGCTCCCCTTTAATTTTTAAAAAATAGATGTTGATCAAATCCTGTGCTTTCAATTTTTGAAAGCACAGAGAAGAGTTAGAGAAAGAGTTTTGAGAGAGAGAGAAAAAAACTTTTTTGCAAAGTCAAAAAAATTTTTCTTGAGAGGGGTCGTCCCCCCCCCCCTCCCAGGGAACAGCCATCTGGTGGGGGACACCTTAACTTAATTTCAGAATCTATAAAAATTGAAATACTTTAATTCTAAAAAAATTCTCCAATAATAAATCTTAAATTTCATTATAAAAATTTCAACAAAAACAATGCACTATATTGCAGAGAGAGGTCAGGTACATGTACGTCTGGAGTAAATTTTACACAAAATGAAGCAGTGTACAGTTTTGTAAGAAATGTTTTTACTATACCTACATTTCTTGGTTCAATTTTTAATTTGATTGGCAGCTTCAGAATTAACTTTAATAAGAAGATTTTTGAATTAACTACAATTAATGAGTGTTGTAACAAATAAATCATGTACTAATTTTATTTTGTATTTTTCAGTGATAATCAAGTTTCTTAGATAAAGTCTTTAGATTTACAAAAGAATTTATCTTTTATCAGACCTTTTGGATTTGCGCTTTGGTACCAACACTTATTTGAATTTACCAAGAACCCTCGAATTTTGTCGACTTGCTCAAGCAATACATACATTCATTTTACTATTTTATAACTGAGATCGAGGTAAAAAATATATTATTATTTTTATTTGAAAGTGATTAGAAAATGTTAGAGAACAAAATTGTTTGCTGACAAATGCTATCAGTAAAATAAAGTTAGAAAATAAGCAAATTAGTAGACGGCGTAGGTAGCTGTTGCAGAAAGTTTGATAAACAATCAAGCCAGCTGGTTGTCACAATGAGTTATATCCTTATTAGTAAGCTTTTATACATATAATAAAATTAGTTGGTAGTCAGTTTTTTTAAAAATGCAAGGGGTGTCAGTGAAAATTAAAGAAAAAAAAAAGAAGCCGAGATTCGGAGTAGGCATATTTTCGAACGACTCCAACTCCTTTATCCCAAAATCAGTTCAACTTCGAATCCACAGCTCTGCATAAAATACAAAAGTATTTCATTTTTCTAAATAAATGAACAAGAAGGACAATTTTTAAATTACCTTGTAGTACTTCGTTGTAGTTTCATTTTGAAACATAATAATAGATTTTGTATCCAGTCTCCAGTAATGACGCTTTTTCTAAAATGCAAAAAGAAACTTAAATTATTCACATACAAAAAAAAATATATATATAAATATGTGAATTGAACAAGTAGCTATTTCAGTATTGTGCATGAAAAGTAATAGCATTAATACAATTACATGTCATTAACATTATTTTTTAGTTTGGACAAAAATGACTTTTCACTACAGGAAAATATAAAACACAGTAGTTGACATCTCAGAGACGAGTGCTCTTTTAAAAATATGCAGTAGAGTTATAATCAACCAAAGAAAAATCCATTACACAATGAAACTTTAAATCCAAGGTAAATTTCCCAATATTATGATTTTTACAAATGTAATAATGTGATAATTGTGCTACGTTGGACATTGGGGCAGTTAGGTTAATGCTTCCAAGATTATAAGTATCTGAGTCACTGCCCTTTTTACTGCAGGTATAATTCATTCGGAATTTCAAATCACTAAAACGTTCCTTTTTGGGATTTTTGCTGTTTTGATGAACATTCGGGAAACATTTACTTTACTAGGAAGTTTGGTTTGGGAGAAGACATCAAAAATTAGTAGTTTTTCGAATGAATTAGGGAGTGTCGGCAGCTATGTGATCCAGAATAACGTTATGGTAGGGTGTTCGGATGCACACGCCGGCAATTTTTTGAAACTGATGTTCTAAAAAGGAGAATATGCAGGCTGTGGCAAAAAAATGGCAACCTTTTTGTATCAGTCTTTACGCGAACATGTTTTAATGCAGCCACATGACACTTTTACTATTAAATTCGCATTATTTTTCTGTGCCAGACATTTATCATGTTTCCATCGATTAATTGACATGCTTTTCTATGCAGAATGTCAAACAAACGTGTTGCAATTTTGGAGCTGTTTCGACAAGGAAAACGTCAATGTGAAATTGTGCGTTTGCTCGGTGTTGGAAAGGACCTAGTGTCTAAAGCATTTAAACAATACAAGAAGCTTGGCCACGATGGCCGCCGTCCAGGAAGTGTCAGAAAGCGGACTGTCAACACGTCTGCTAACCGCAAAATCATCAAGAAGAGAGTTCAACGAAATCCGAGGGTCTCCATGAGAAAAATCGCTCATGAGACCGGCATAAGCGATCGGTCAGTCCACCGAATAGCGAAAGAGGAGCTCAACCTCAAGGCCTACAAGCTCCAGAAAGTTCAGCTTCTCACCGACGACAACAAACGCGTACGACTGCAAAGATGCTGCCAACTCAAGCGTCCGGCCGCTGCTGAATGATGCGAGCGTATCCTTTTCAGGGACGAGAAACTGTTCACCGTCGAGCAAGCGCACAACCACCAAAACGACCGAATATGGTCCGTAGAAGCTCTAAGTACCTCAGCAGTCGTCGAGTTTCGTCAGAATCCCGCTTTGATGATGGTTTGGGGCGGGATCTGCGCCAGCGGTAAGACTCCACTCGTTTTTGTGGATCAAGGGGTGAAAATTAACCAAGAAGTCTACCGCTGCGACATTCTTGAGGCTGTTGTGCTTCCCTGGGCTCAGCAGCACTTCGGCAATGCAAATTGGACGTTTCAACAGGACTCGGCACCTGCTCACAAGGCAAAAATGACTCAAGACTGGTGCAGGACCCATTTTCCAGATTTCATCTCGTCGGCGGAATGGCCGCCCTACTCGCCGAACCTCAATCCAATGGACTACAGCCTGTGGTCCATTTTAGAGGCTAAGGTCTGTGCTAAGCCCCACAAAAATTTGGAAGCGCTGAAGCAATCCTTGCGCCGGGAATGGGCTCGATTGTTGCCGGAGGACCTGCGGCCCATCGCTGAAAATTTCAGGTCACGTCTGGACCTGTGTATCGCCGCCGGAGGAGGCCACTTTGAAACAGGCTAAATATGTTATGACCATAGGTCCATGCTATTGTTATTGTTTCATTTGTTAAAAAAAATTTTTTGATAAAATTATACAAAAAAATAAAGTTGCCATTTTTTTGCCGCACCCTGTAGACTATATTTGAAGGGGAGGTCCAACTCTGATATAATTATGGTTTTGAAAAGCAATAACCATAAAAATGCATCTTTGAAAACCAAATCTACTCTTGTTTCCTTAGAAATAAACACTGAAAGAATGATGATTCCCCCCCCCCTTCGGTCTTGGAGATTTGTCAAGAGAGGTCTTGCACCCACACATGGGGCCCAGCAGAATTGAATTTAAAACCGAAGCATCCCTGGTATCAGTTATTGCTTTCAAAATTGAGGCAGCTTTGACAACCTGTCTCAAACTCATTAAGTTGCCTGATAGTTTTCCTGTTTTTTTCCTTTTCAATATACATATCCGGCATCCAGAGCCAAGCCTGGGCTGACACGCCACTTAAGAAAATAAATTTTCAATTTAGGGACAGTTTAAAGAAGATTGTGTGTATGTTTTTTTTTTTCTTAATTTAGCAAAAAGAGAGATTCACTGTAGTTCAACAGTTGATTTATAAGTTTTAACAATATAAAGAAAAACACAATCAAAAAGTTCCACATTTAATGTAACTAAAAATAAATAAATTACAGAATAAATAATGGTACTTGCTTTCAATTAGGTCTTGAGCTGAGACACATGGTTCTCAAAGCAAAAATGTCTGTTAGTAGCTTGTAAGACCCCTCCCTTAAATCTAATTTCGTGGGGTTTTTTTTTTTTTTTTTTTCGGTTTGTTTGTTTGCTTGTTTGTTGCCCTTTGTTTAGATATTATTTTTTGACTTGCAATATTGAAGATCACAGTAAACATTAAAATAAAAAATTGTTATTCACATCATATATTTTATCCCCATAACATTTCTGCAAAATTATATTGTTTACTTATTGTATGTACTAAATTTGAAACTTGGTATCAAGTACCTATTCAAATTTAAAATAATAAAGTTGACCAGTCAATTTTTTAATGTCCAAATAAATAAATATAGATAGAAAAAATCACATAAACACTGACCAGCATTAAAATGTATGCGCTCAAAATCATTATGAATCAGGTTTATTCTAAACTGAGAGACAGTCACCTTCATTCATACTAACCTTAATTTGATAAATTTCACAATACCCCCGATGTTTCCAACTCTATAATGGAAGTAGAGAATTTTAACAAAACAAAAAATGCTTACATGCATTAAAACCAAAGAAAACTAGAAAAATGGCAAAGAAAATTAACAAAACTTTGAATACCATGCAAAAATATATTTATTTTCAACTAACAAACTGACGAGCAAATTATATATATAAAAACAAAACATCTTGCCTGTTTACCTACATAAAAATTGAACCTAAACAAAAGCATTTTAGATGCAAAACAAAAACAAAATTAATTTTGCTGTTGTCAACAATTTGGAGCTCTCTTGATCAGATCATTTTGAATAGAAAAGCTGCATTTTGTGATAATATATGTATGTACACACACATATATACTTTCATCAAAAATAGTAATCTAAAGCATTTTAATAGACACAACACACTCAAATGAGCTAGAGTAACTGCATAGCTGTACATATACAGTGAAACTTCACTAAGTCGAACTTCGAGGAGCCGAAAACTTCGATAAACTGAAGTGAATAAAGATTCCCGTCCCAATGAATGGAGACTTAATGTTATTTACTTTGGACTAGCTGAATTTCGTTAAGCCTAATTTTTCAATAAGTCGAATTGAATTTTATGACTGTAGTCAAAGTTTCCTTGCTAACATAACTGTATGAGTTGAAACTTGTTTTTTCTTTTGCTCCTTAAAAAGTATGAACAAAAAAGAAAAATTATGAAGTATCTGCGCCATTGCATTGCATCAAAACGCGTCCAGACAAAGTGGATCAAATGAATGTTTCAACCGACTCGATTGCACATAACTTGGGAAACCAGTACCCAAATAGGATGGAAAAAAATGCAGGGAGGGCTGCGTACATTCGGGATTAAGGAATAATTCCACTGTTGATGAAAGGGGGAGGGGGTATTATAGACTATTACTGAAATTTTGTGGTACTCTACAAAACTGCTGATCATTCCAAGATTGGTTTTCTTTCTTCAGTTGTTATGGAAAACTAATGTTTATGGTGCAGTTTCATCGATTCCGGAGCATTTAAGACAGAATTTTAAAAGAGACTAATTAGAGAATATTAAACATTTTCAGCTACCAAGAGAAAAATGATTTTTTTCGCGATTGTGGCGCAGCAAAGAAGGAAATTGAATTGAAATTTAATGTGCCCCCAAGTTATCAACAATTTTAAGAAAATCGAAAACTTGTTTCAATTGTTGGTGCCGAATAAAACAAACAAACCCTGCATAGAAAAGCAGCAGATATGCATTGCACGTTTTAATAGAATCCCCTCCGAATGTTCCCTACTCCCTCTTTGAGGCTTTAAAAGTATCCGAGGACTACTTAATAAAAGTACAAATTTCTGTGCAATGCAATGTTTAATAACAGATTTTTTTTTTTTTTTTTTTGAAGTATTTTTTTTTCTGGTAAGTAAAAATTGTATGTCCTACATAGCATTATAAATTTGTTTTCCAACCTATACAAACTCTAAAATTTATAGAATTATACTAAACATTAAATATGTCCAGCATATATTGTCGCCTCGGAGCAACAGTAAGATTTTTAATCTCATGAATAACAGTAAGATATCCTACTGTTGCTTTGAGGAGACGATATTATGTTTGATACATTACTCTATCACTTTTATGCTCATACTATAAATTTAATGAGTGTCAGTAGTGGTATTTTATTTTATTGTTTTGGTATTCGGTAAGCCAAATTTTTCTCCAACTCTATTTTTTTCGCATTCCCTGCAACTTCGACTTATTGAAGTCTCACTGTATTAGTATTTTACAGAAGAAAGCTATTGAAATTCTATAAAGTACATTACTTCCTCATAATACATCTCTTGTTATATTGCACCTGTCCAGAGACAACAAGAAAGTAAAATACAACAAGGTCGCATACGCAATGGGTTACCACCCAAAGTTGAACATCTGCTTACAGCTCAGTTATTGACTATTCCAGAATGATGAGTCGATAACAAAGACGGAACTATAGCCTCTGGATGTCATAATCAGGCTGTCAGTACATTGCATGTAGAACAAGGAAAATACATTTCAAAGCTATTCATACTTGGAGATTAAATTATGCTTGCAGTATTTTGCTGGAAGACACATTACTACAATATTGTCCAATAACAGGACTTCTTCCATTTTCAAGATCAGCTTGACATTGATTCATGAAAAAAATAACTTTAACTTGGTGAAAGATGGCTTGAAGTAGAAGACATTTTATTAAAACGTATTTTAAGTTTTTGTGCTTTTAAATATTTTTAAAGGTCACAGCAGAAAAAACAGGTTGTTTCCTACCTGTAAACTTGTGACGGAGTACAACATGTGTTAAGAGATAAATATATGAAAACATTCCTATTTATTTTATTGATGCTCATCAACTTGGTTAGTATAACTTATCTTTGAATGTCAACTGAATTAAGACAAAGCAGCACATTTGATTTCAATTTATCTATATCCATTACTTGCTATTTTATCTTTACTTTTTAAGTACAGGAATATCATTCAAAAAGAAGAGAAAAGATCATAAATGGCATGATCTCCTATAATCCATTTTGGTTTATGTTACAGAAATTAAACTCCTTACAAATACACACCAAAAGAAATATTTATATCATGTTTAAAAAGGAAGACAAAATACAAGTAACAGAATAAATATTGAAGAAAACATCACGATAGGAAGAGGAATTGAAAAGTTTTAAATATGCAAAAAGTAAAACCAATTTGAATTGTCAATAATATTTAAATTGTAAATAGAAATTAAATAGTGAAAAAATTTTATAACAGAAAGTGAGCCCTTACATTTATTACTGTGAAAGATTTTCTTATAATCCAATTGACTTATTAGTGGGATCATTGTAGAATGATTTTCCTGGATGTATACAGTAACTTACCATATTATCTTTGCTTGTAAAATGCACCATCCATCCTTCTTTTAAAATTTTTGAGCCTTTCCGCCTCATTTGCTTGATACTTTGCACTATGCGCATTAGTGGAATGTTGTTACTAGATGTGACACTAAGGAAAAAAGAAAAGAATTCTTAAATGAAACACTTAAATATTTTCCTATTAAAAATAATTTATGTACATGTCTTATGAAATTGAATATAGCTGAGGTAAATAAGAAAGTCAATTTAATTTGTGGTCAGTGCATTTGGCTCATAGCAGAAGCCAAAGGTATTGAATCTTGATGTTACAATCTCTGCTTGAGTTGAAAAACCAGGAGGAGAGATTGTTGCTGCCAGTGGTAGCCATTCAAGGAGGGGGGGGGGGGCAACCGCCCCCTCCCTTTTTATGAAAAATTCACTTATTTAATTTTTAAGTAAGGAACCATAACTAGAAAATAAAAAAAGCAAAAAAGTCAAAAAAAATTCAGGACATAATTATTTGCTTTACTTTGCGTATTAGTTTACGAAACATTATTTAGCACAAGCAAAAACTTTTAGTTCATGTATTCATTGCTTAGATATTAGTAATTCAATTGCTTTACTTAAACAAGCTATGCTTGTTTAATGAAATGATTACCTGGTGTTTGAGACATCTCAAAATACTTCGAGGTAACTAATGCAAGTCTAATTCATGTCTAAGTGTTTTTTCGGAAAAAGTTACTGTGCACAAAATTCATCGAAATCTTAAGAAAAACATGAGTTAAGTTATTAGATAATTTCCACTATCTGCTTCAATAATTCAAAACCAGCCCTAACAAAATTTTGTGCTTTTTTTCTTTTTTTTTCTTCAATTTTTGCTGCTTCTAAAAGCTGTATGGCTTTTAGTTGTCCTTTTTTTGGACCCCAACCACTTATAAGCCCCAATCGCCGCCACTGGTTGATGCAACAAATTGTATGATTATTGTTGAGTGCCTTGATGGGATTTTTGCTGTTTTTTCTCTACTTGATACGAAATGACAGATAACCACACTTAGAAGCAGACATATCATGTCAAAGTTTCCCAAAGGTTTAAGGATGGTAACTTACTGCTTAATAATTATGTTTCTAAAATCTAAGAGGTGAAGGGTAGGGTGACAATTTACCACCCTGATTTCTCAAATGCATAGAAGTCCTCCAGAAAGGTTGCTTTCCAAAAACTGCACTGCATTTAAAAAAAAAAAAAAACATAAAAACCACCTTGCATTATAAGGCAGCCCTAATGCAGTATAGACTGTTTAGGTTCTTCAATCATTAAAGTCAGGAAAAACTAAGTTAAATTTTGAAAACAATAGAAAAGATTTTTATTTAAGAACTCATTTAAACTGTACAATAGGCTTAAAAAAGTTTCAGTTTTGCAAAAAATGAAGTAATTTTTCTTCTTTGAAGGTGAAACATAATAAAAATAATTAATTGATGTCAGTTTCTTTTTTTTTTCTCAATTTCATGAGAGAAAATAGATTTAGAGAATTTTCTACTTATAAATGAAAAGTATACTTTTTTTGCTCCTTTCATTTTCTTTTTTTTTATACTAATTAATAAACTGATCGCAATGAGTATTTTTGCCTAGGGATGAAAATCAAATGCAGTCAAATATTCGACAGTGTGTTAATAAATTTTACGTTCTGATTTTTGAAAATAAACCATACTTTAAAACACACACAGATGAAATACACATCACCAACAAGTTTTGTATATGTTACGGCCAAAGCCCGAAATTGGCCAGTTCGCGAATTGGCCAGCCAATTTCTTATTCTATTCTCATATTTAAGCCATAATAGATATTACCCAGTAAATGTATGATATGTGATATACAACGTGATTATTATAATTAAATGATACACAACATGATAATAATAAAGGGCGTTAATATAATCTTCAGGCTCTTACTATACCGTGAGGATTAGATTAACATTTCTATTATCAAAACATGAAGTACTCAAAAATGAGTAGATTTTACTGATTTTTAAGTATTCTGATTTAATAGCTCATTTTACTAATTTCAAATGAGGAAAACAATTACGTAGTGTAAAGCCCATCACTTATTACTACAAGTTGTGAACTTTCACATTATAAAAAACAACTGTGTAACCAACCTTACTCCTTAAATTTGGTGGAAGCATAGCTGCATCTACTGCTCTGGAGTAACTTAACTGATATAACTGGTGCAAAGTTCCACATCGCTTGTGGAAGGTTACACCATGGTAATATAACTATAGTGTAGCGTCTCACTCATTTCTACGTAAGGTTAGACCATAATGTTCTATATGCTTACAGATAAATTATTTGAAAGGTTACACAATAACAAAATTTAAGCTTTCATTTGACTTTCTTGAACTGGTTCTCATTTTCAATTGTAAGTGGACTTATACTTCAAGTTAACTATTTGATGGTTTAAATTAACCAGGTAGGTACATTAAATGATCAATTAATATTTTTTTCTACACGATTTAAATTGAAAGTACAAAAGTAAATTAGTAGGTGAAAATACTTCAAATTTCGTTATAACAGTATTTTTAAAAAATCATGCTAGAAACCCCTTATTTTTTGTCTTCTTTAAAACTTTTGCTTTCAATCATTCGTTTATTCAATATTTATCAAGTTCATTTTTTCCACAATCAATATACACCAATTACAAACAAGACGTTTTTATTGCACTATTAGAGGAATACCCAGGACACCGGGTGGGGTCTGAACTCACAACGGGAGTCTTACAGACATGTCGCAAAGCAAGAGAACTGCTCGGCCACAAAGATCCGTTTTCATTTCGCTCATAAGATTTTACCAGCTCTGTGCCGATATTGATCTTTACGCATACACTTTGAATTCTACTGACTGCAGGTGGGACTTACACGAAACATGGTGCAAGGTTCCTCCAACAATTTGAGTTCTTTAAACAGAGATACTACACACTCCAGAATTCGTGAACGTTACACCCATTTATAATGGTAATCTTACACAATTTTTTTCCAGTGCATGACATTTCGAATTGCATAAACATTTATCCCTCCTCAAGGACGGATACAAGGGAGGGGTGATTGCCCCTTCTTTGAGCGAGATACAGGACCTTCTTCAGGTATATATTTTCAATATTTAAGTTCCAAAAACAGCAAAATTACATAATCTTTGTTGGTGTTGGGAGTTTTCAAGCTTTAAAATAAACGTTAGTCACTCCACATCTCCCAACTAAACCCAGAAGGTCTTGCAACCATTCGGGGGACAAATAGAGGAGTCTCTGTCTCTCTCACTTGCAGCGCTGTCATACCGGAAGTGACACATGTGTCGTCTACCAGTCCATCTCCGATCTACCATTATCATTTCGGGCTTTGGCCAAGGATTCCCGGCCAGTTCCCGAAATGGCCAGCCAAAGTAGAAAATACAATAGTAATTACAAGTATTTCGAGCTTTGGCCAAAGCTCTTGGCCAGTACGCGAAATGGCTGGCCAATTCGCGAACTGGCCGAACTTCGGGCTTTGGCCGTAACATATACATTGGTACCTCAGAAATCTGAACTAATTGGGATTAGCCCCATTTGGATTCTTAAAAGTTCGGATTTACCAAGCGACCTATTTAAACTCTTTGAAAGTCATTGTTTTAAGTTAATAATAAGCAAATTTACCCCTGATAAAGCATGAATATTTAGTGGGTTATCC